>NW_007729878.1:162965-179878 GCF_000696425.1 Galeopterus variegatus
CGATACACAATGGAAGACTACTCAGCTATAAAAACGACTGAAATACTCCCATTTGCAACAACATGGATGGCCCTTGAAAGAATAATATTAAGTGAAACGAGTCAGGCAGTGAAAAAGAAATACCACATGTTTTCACTTATTGGAGGGAGCTAAAGGTGAATGAATCAATTCCCAGCACTGTTTATTGAAGGGACTGTCCATTCCCCAATGTATGTTCTTGGCTCTTTTGTCAATCAGTTGGCTGTATGTGCATGAATTTATTTCTGAATTCCCTATTCTGTTCCATTGGTCTATGTGTTTGTTTTGGGGTCATTGCCATGCTGTTTTGATTACTATCACTTTGTAGTATATTTTGAAGTCAGGGAGTATGAGAATCCCCACTTTGCTTTTTTTGCCCAGGATTGCTTTGGCTATTTGGGGTCTCCTGTTGTTCCATATAAATTTTGAATGGTTTTTTCTATTTCTGTAAAGTTTGTCATTGGTAGTTTGATGGGAATTGCATTGAGTTTGTAGATTGCTTTGGGTGAATTTGTAGATTGCTTTGGGTGGTCATTTTGATGATATTTCCATCTGCTTTTCCAGCCTCATTTCCTGCCACACACCCAAGCAAAAGCACTAGACTCTGGGGGTTCTGAACAATGCATAGTTCCCTAAACCCAAAGCATTCTTTTGTAACTTAATGCCTTTGTTCATTCTGTTTCCTCAGCCTCTACTAGTCTTCGTTTCCATCTTTCTTTGGTCAAGTTATATGCATTCGTCAAGACTTGCCACAAGTGCCACCTCTTCCATGAATTCACATTCTCTGGTTCCCCACATTTGGAATTAATGTTACCCCTTCAATTTATTCAGCAACATGTTGTTCATCATTCTGTTGTGCACTCTTTACAGTGTGCCCCTAGACTGGAATCCATTGATGGAGGGGCCAGGTTTTACTCATACATACACACAGCACCCAGCACTGGTTTTTTGCGTATAGTAAGTGGCTGGCTCATGAGTGCTGAACAAGTAGATGTTAACATGAAAGTAGGAGATTAATTAATCAGTCATCTCCTGAGGACTAAGGATGTGATCCCGTGTCTTGGAGAAATGATGCCTTACAGAGAAAAGATGAAAAAAACATTGCCCTAAAGATGCAGAAATACAGTAGCAAGTCCAAACACAACAGACAGACTTGGTTTCAATTCCTAACTCCGCTACTTACCTGCTAGGTACCCATGTCAGATGACTTACTGTCTATGAACCTCATTTTTTAAAAATTTATAAAATGGAGAAAATAGTAACAAGTTCACATTACTCTTATTATTCAGCGCCAACGTATGTAAACTGCCTATTCTAGTGACTAACCAATGGAAGGTGCTCAGTTACTGTCAGTTTCTTTCCTCATTTCTTCCTCCTCTCAAACCCCACACTACCAGATAAGAGGTAGACTAAGGCATCTTTGCCTTTAAAAAATAAATACATAACTTGCATTTTCATGTCATAGGCCAAAAAGGGTTGACAGAAGGTAACAATAAAATAAAAATTAAAAGAAAAAACATCTGCAGTTTTATCAAAACAACACTACTGGGAATTATTTAAAGCTACCAGAAAGATTTATTAGATGTATCAGATTCTGAAAACAAAAGTTGACAGTAGAGACAGAGGGAGACAGAGAACAGCAAAGAAACATATAATAAATCCTAGTAGGAGACTTTAAACTAGGTAAGGGACGATGACTAGAGCCAATACGGAGAAATTATCAACTATGTAACTTTACCAAGAAATTACAAAGCCCACATCTCTGTGGATTATCAAGCAAATTACTTCACTCAAATACATATTTCACTACCTATTTTATAGCTTCCATATCTTACCCCTCTTGGAGTTGGTAACTCCATCTTCTCTAACTGATTAAATAAAATCGAAAAAGGCCCCTGGTGGTTATTTCTTCCTGCCAGAATTGATCTAAACCTGTCCTAGTCAATGAGCTTCTTTCTTGCCAAACAGTCTACCTTGATTAACTTCACAAGTTGGTTCCTTTAGGATGCTTACTCATCTATATTATAGGAAATCCTCCTCCCTACTATCCCAAATTACCAGTCCCTAGGACATTTCTTTAAAACCTAATACTACTGGCTTTCTTTTTGGTAAATATGAGGGGAAATAAACATTCATTTTATCTAATTATTACACTGCCAGTTCCTGTTATGCCTAAAACTGAATGATAAAACACTTACAAGCAACATAAGCCTGATTGCAGGTTTTATTTATCTGTCTTTTTTTTCTATTTATTTATTTATTTTTATTAGTTCCCACATATAAGTGGCAACGTGTGGTAGTTCTCTTTCTGTGCCTGGCTTATTCACTTAACATAATTTTCTCTAAGTGCATCCATGTTGCTGTGAATTATTTACCTGTCATTTTTAACCTTTGATTCAAGACAGGAAGCACACTGGCCAAATGTATGACCATGACACAGAGCCTGGAGGATTAATATTTCTTTGTAGCTTATATCAAATATCCCTGCTAAAATCAGAAATGATAGGAAATTCCCAAAATAGGTGAAATTCAATTTTAAAAGTTATCATCCAGACCTTGGGTTACAGAACATTTTTTCTTTTGCTCTGTGGTTGACGCCTGGTACCATCGGAAGCAGCTTGGGATCTTACAAAGCAGGACGTCTGGCCAGCCCAGTAGAAGTGAGTGGCCATAGGAGATTGTCACACATCATTCAGAGCTGACTGCCCTTGGTTTCCTCTACAGATGGTATATGCTTCTACCATTGTGTTTAACAAACTCTAAATACAATTGATGTGCTTACAGTACTGTCTCCCCTACTAGAAATTGTGTGAGGGCAGAGATCATGTCTTGCTCACCTTTCACCTCCAGCACTGAGCACATTATTTGATGTACGTAAGAAGCATTTAGTAAATACTGGGACCCAGGTGAGAAGAGAGAGCAAATAGAGAAAAAGGAAAGGACATGAGCCAGTGCCAAGGTGGTCCCCAGGCAATTGTTATAATCACAGGAGTTGGGGCTCCAGAATGGAAGAGTGCAGTCATGGCTTCACATTACAAGCTGATGATTGGAGTAGATCTTGCACATTCAAAGGGCCACTAGCCAGGGGCCAGTCCAGCAGCCTAAATGCTTCTCACCTCTGTGTTCTCGTCCAGACATGTTCCCCCAATCATCCCAGCTTGCCTTCCACTGCATGCTGACTTTTCTAGGAAAAAGTAGCGTGGCTGAGTTCCTGTCATGCTTTTCTGCCCAAGTTATACACTTCTATTATAGCTGAATGGCCGTCCAGACATGTTCCCCCAATCATCCCAGCTTGCCTTCCACTGCATGCTGACTTTTCTAGGAAAAAGTAGCATGGCTGAGTTCCTGTCATGCTTTTCTGCCCAAGTTATACACTTCTATTATAGCTGAATGGCCAACTATAGGTTGGTTTTCCCAGTTGTTTCTTTATCAAAGTCCAGCTTTTGCTAACATACAATAACAGTGTCGAGCAGAAATGTCTCACTCCTTCCTCCTCTCAGTAGAAATGTTTCTCTGCCTGTCAAATTGCTCTCAGAGCATACACACACTTCACTGAATGTACCGTTGATTTCCCCTTGGGAACTTTCTCTTGTTCTCTAGGAATGTGTCAAACAGGCTTCTAACAGGAAACTTTCTTCTGCTTGTCAACATAAACGACCTCTGTGAACACAAAGGAGTCTTCTCCCGCAAACACCTGCAATAAATATCTGTTGAATTGAATTCTGCTGAGTGGCAGTGGTTACTTAATCCTTGCAAGGACTAATCACAATTCCATCCTACAGAGTTCCTGTAATTAGGAATCTTGGATGCTAGTTATCTCAAGGAGGCCTTGTTAAATTCACCAAAAATGCTCCAAAGAGAGTTTCCATCACGCTTTCATTTTGAAAGCAAATGGACATCTGTGAGATTAATAATGGATTTGGAAATGTCATGACATCAATAAAAGAAGAAAAGGTTTTCTTCATTTTGAAGTGTTTGGAAACTAACGTACTAGAGCAAAGGTTTTTATGTTCCGATTTAAGGAGACCCAGGGTTCTTAAGGACCTTAGGGTGGCCAGGCATAATGGATTTGGAAATGTCATGACATCAATAAAAGAAGAAAAGGTTTTCTTCATTTTGAAGTGTTTGGAAACTAACGTACTAGAGCGAAGGTTTTTATGTTCCGATTTAAGGAGACCCAGGGTTCTTAAGGACCTTAGGGTGGCCAGGCAGTTGGAGTGAAGAAGAAGCCAGAAGTTCTGTTTACCCTCCCATGTCTTCAATCAGAGGTTTTATTATTTTTCTAGAAGTTTTCTTTTGGAAAAAAAAAAGAGGGATTTATTCTGGTAATAAAATTTTGAATGCTTTGCATATACGTTCCGGTGACAGAGACAGACAGACTAATAGACAGACACTGGCCAAAGTAAATATCTGGAACTTCTGTCCATCCTACTGCCACCGCCCTGGCCAAACCATCGTCATGTGGATTACTACTTTAGCCCACTACTTAGGACTTAGCATCCTGTCTTGCTCAGTCTGTTGCTGTCCAATCCATTCTCCACCCAGCAGCAGAAAGAACTGTTTTTAATGCAAATCTGATTGTCTCACTATTCTGTTTAAAATCCTCCAATGGCTTCCCATTGCTCTGGGGAAGAGAAGTATCCTTCATAAGACCTGTAGAACCCTCCTGACCTGGCCTCTCCTTCCCTCTGATCTTGTCTTGGTCTGTCCAGGATATTGGTCTTTCTTAGGTTCACCGCCTGCCATTTCTCACTTCAGAGCCTCTTCATATGCTGTTCCCCTCCCACACTGCTTAGCCTTCAGCCCTTAGGTAGGAAAGCACCTCCTCCTAAAAGCCTTTCTGACCCTATCCCCCCAGAGGAGGATCCATTTCTCTTGGATTATTTGCCCATCGCCTCTTATGATGTATTATACTGCTAATTATCTCTACGACATCTGTCTTCCCTGTACATTTCAAAAGTGGCCTTGTTTTTCTTATGCATTACTGTATCCTCAATACCTAACATAATGCTTGGCACATAATGGGCATGTACTGAAAATGACTGAAGGCGTGATTGCATGGTCCCAGGCCTCTAACAGTTACCCTCTGTTGACTGTTTTCAGAGCAGTCCCACAGGTCTGTCTGTTTGCTTTACCAAGTGGAAAGAGAGCAGCATGGGGGTGAAGAAGGCCCATTGCCCAGTTAGTCCCACCCACATGCAAAATCCTCTGCTCCAAGCTCCTCTAGCATTTATTGCCAGTGGAACCACTAGCCCCAGATCTGGCACTTAGTAAGGACCAGATTAGATAAATGTTACAGAGACCAACATTAAAATAAATGCAAATTTGCATTAAATTTTTTCTGCATCCCTTAAAAGTTGAGTTGTAACATAGGTTTCTATGCCAGTATATGTTATTCTTTCAGTTTTCCATGTATCTATGCACCATGCTCTGTGATGTAGGAATTTTGCATATGTTACCTCAGTTAATTCCAAAGACATCTGTCAGAGAGGATTAGTCTTTAATTTACAGAATAGGAAACAGAATTTAAAGACTTGCCTATAGCCACAGAGCAAGTAAATGGTAGAACTGGGAAGTGCTCCCAGGTCTGGCTGACAGTTTCTATCCTGTTGCCTAGCATATAGTAGATGTTCAATAAATGAGTGAGTGAATGCATGGATGACTTACACTAGATGCATGGAAAAATGCCTCAGCTTGAAATAGTAACTAAAGTTAAAAGGTTTTGCTACTAGAGTAAAATACTAATAATATTCACATAAACTATAAGTACTAAGAGCGTAACACTAATACTTTGGCTATCTTTAGTTCTTTTTTTCCCTGTGAATTTCTGAACTATTAACAAAACCTAGTGACATTTCCTACAGACATTCTATTCAATTAAATGGGGCTGCTGAACAGAACTCTAACTGAGCAAAAGTCAGACTGCAGAACAGTTTTTGACCTATCAGCACATTTTGAACAGTCACTAAAGAAATAGTACCATAAGTGTTTGAAAAAATGTGACAGGAAGAAGAGAGAACCATGAGGTGACCATAAGTGACCCACAGCAAATAACAACACAACTACAACAGCAGTAAACACACACACAGGCATACATACATGCACACATGCACACACACACATATACGGTGCTTACTTTGTGCCAGATACTGATGTGAGAGCTTTTCATCCATAACTCTTTAATCCTCACAACAACCTTTGAGATGGTTCCATTTGTCTTCCCTATCTGCCCTCATTCAATAGGTGATAATGGGAAACTTTATGGACATATGAGAGACTTGGAGCTGAAAGTTCCCTCGTTCAGGTCTTCTTCTGCCACAATCCAGCCTGTAGTTCCTATCCAGTTTTCTGAAAAGTCATAGACAGAATAACAAGCTCTGTATTGGAGGGAGCCAAAGTAATTGCTCAACAGTCTGGTTTTGTGGTATGTGAATTTTATTACTTATTCTGATAAAACACCACGAAGATGGTACTAAGGATCTGGGTCAGTTGCATTAAGTGTTCCTGAATGTCTTTCTCCCATTTTTCATATACTCATGAAAAAAAATGAACGTCATCCAGCATGCTAGCTGATATAACATGTCAGTTAGTGAACACTGAAAAGAAAATGCTCTTGGAAATCAGGGGTAAGTGTGTTTTGTTTATGCTCCAGTGAGGAGCATAATTCTAGGGGATGAAATTTATAGGGAAGAAATTTAGACCTAGACTCAATTAACAAATATTGAGCACCTATTGGGTTCTAAAAGCTCTTATACATGTGATTCTCATAAAGATCCATTTGGACAGGGATTCTTGCCTCTAATTTTGCATGTTCAGAACCCCATGTACAGAGATATGAAGTAACGTGCTGAAAATCATACAGCTGCTTAAACTGGCAGAGCCAACATCTGAATCCAGGACTATCTAATGTCCCCATCACATGATCTTTACATGAGTCATTCTTATATAAATTTAAATGTTCAAGTGATAATTGTTTATCAGCAATAATGAAATTCCATCTCAGAATATTTCTTCTTTTTCTCCGCTGTAAGCTTACTAGTTAGTAGCAGTAAGACCCTGAAAGGTAAATACCAAAGCTTGAGCTACATTTTTAGATCAGATAAGGAATAAAAGGCTGCAATCAGAGCTGTGTTGGCTTCTCTGAAATATCTCAATCAATATATTTTGACTGCCTAATACACAGGGCAAGAACATAAGAGCTCTTGTAATTGTCATAAAAACTGGGCTGTTTATCCCAGCTATGTTTTTCTTTCCCATATTTCATTTTCTGAGTAGCCAGCTGATGGCATTTAGGGGAAAGGACAATGATTTTTAAATGATTAATCTTTACAGCCTCACCCAACCCTGAAACCCAAAGTATGATTTGCCATGGTCTACTGAGCTCTGCCTTTGGGCAGGTTCAGATTTGCCTGTGCTTCCCCCAGACAGGAGCCTTGTCAGTTGGCACTGCAGTGTAAACTAATCTGACAGACTGCCAAGACACTCTGAGAGAGAAGACAGGCTGGAGTGGGCCCCATCCCTGGAGACTGTAATGATGAGTTGTCTAAAATGATCAATACACAGGCCTCTGGACATATGAAATCCACTCACACTATGTCCCTTGGGAAATAGGGAGCACCGGAGTCTTGGGGGAGAGATAGAAGGAAAGTTAGTTGCTGCCCTTAGAAGTGATGCTTCTTCCCTAATTATAATCAAATGCCACAGCTGCAGGGAGGCCAAGGCTGTGGGGACCTCTGGTTGGTGTCCAATTACTTCTATCTTCAGTTATGACAGTGACTGCCTGATTCCCTGAGCACAGCAGAAATTGACATTTTCCCAGCCCCCTCAAAACATAGAAGAAAACAGTCTGGTGTGATGAGAAGAGTACCTTTAGGGGCTTCTGATCAAGATGGCAGAATAGATGGTCCCCAGTGTCACTCTCTCCCACAAATCAACCAATTTACAACTATAAAAAAGCAATGACAGCCAAGCCGGGGCCACTAGAGCTCGGGAGAAGAGGAGGAGAGACCTACGGAGTGCATGAAGGCAGGAGAAGCCATGATGAGAGAAGGAAAAAACCGCTCTGACCATTGTGAGCCCCAGCTGCTTCCAGGCTGGAGCTGCTGAGAGCTCAGAGCAGGAGCCCACAAAAGCCACAGCTGTGTCCTTCAGAGGAAGTTGCTTGGAGGTGGCAGGGGAGAAGAGGGCCATGGTGGCCTGCAAGCCAGCAAGACCACTAATAGAGTTCCTGTGGACCTACATAGAAGCTAGGAGCCACTAAAACTGTAAAAAAGGAGCCACTCAGAGGCCAGTGAATCATTGCAAGAGACCGGTGCACCACCCGTCCCATGGGAAGTGTTTGCAGCACGGGTGGAACACCACGGGCGGTCGCTCCACCCTGCCGAGGAGCAGTGAGGGAGATGGGTCCACCAGGAGAACACTGGGACACAGCAAGGACAGCTGATCTGCCCCCCAATCAGCAAAGGACCACTCATAGGAGACTGGTCAGGAATATAGAATTGCATGGGGTGCAGTTTGATGAAAAGACTCAGGCCCAGACCAGAGTTTCTACACAACCCAGGTGCACTGGATTTCACTATACCTGGAGGTACCTATAAAGTTAACCATTAAAACCTGAGCTGCACAAAAAGTCTTCCCTAGGGAATCAGCAGCAAAGCAGCAATTTAGCTCAACCACGGAGCTCAAGTACTGGTCCGCACAGGAAGTTCCCCCATTTTAGAAGTAAGCAAAGAACAACAAATTAGTTCCAGTGCAGAGGTTTTCTTTCATGAAATGAAAGAAAAAACAAAGTACCCACAACCAGAGACAAAGTTTCATATTAACTAGTAAATGTCACATTTCACCAAAGAACACCTAGAACACCTAGAAGGACTGGAAGTCCCCTGGGCTACCAAGCCAGAAAGGAGGGAATGCCAGAGGCCTCAGCAATGGCCCCCAATACCCACTACCAATCCTGAGGGTGGGGGGCCAAGGGCCTTGGCCATGCTCCCCAACACCCACAGCCAGCCCAGCAGTGACCATGGAGCCACAGCAGAAAGCACCTGGGGCTCTCCTGAGCTGGGCCGGTCAGGGGGAGGGCCTGGGCTTTGGCCACACCCCCTGACAATGTGCAATCAGCCCAGAGATGACCCCCAACCCATAGCAAGAAGGTCCCCAGGTTCCCGAGCTGGGATAGTGGAGGTGAGAGCTTCTGCCACACACCCCTGACATCTGCACCCAGCCCAGCAATGACCAAGACACCACTGGAAGCCCCCTGGTCTCCCCTGTGGTAATGAGGGGGGTGCCACAGGCCTCAATCCCTCCCGTCCTCGTTTCTCCTTCTCCCATCCCATTTCCTTCCCCCTTTCACTCTACCCCTCCCTCCCAACTGCTCCATGACAACATCCTAGAATGTAAAAAATAATATTAATAAAACTACATTTTCTTAAAAACAAAAAAAAAGAAGGAAGAGTACCTTTAAAGAGTACAAACCTGCCTTGTGAGGTTATGAATGATTAAATGGCATAACCCCTGTGATACTACAATCCATGATATGTAATAGATTTTCTCTTCTATAAAATGGGTGTAATGCCTGCATTTTGAGGGGCACCTTTTGAGTCACAGATAAAAATTATCCAGCCCTGGCATAGTATAAGTCCTACTATGTACTCAGTATTCGCTTGATAAGCAAGGACATCTCAGTCCGTGGCTTCTTAGCAAGAATTGACAGAAGCTAATGTGTTTTCAACTAGTAGAACTGGTTGGTGGCTTTAGCCACCCTTTTCACTGGAGACAATTAGTTATTGAAATGGATGGGGAAAAAAGTAGTCACTTAGAAGTCAATTAGTGGGAACATGACAACTTATCCATAAGAGTATATATGTTGTGTTTCCTGGAGGAGATATAAGCAATAGTACAGAACTGTGTATTTCTCTCTGCTCTGGAATGAATGTGTTCCTACTTGGGGGGCAGGCATGTTGCATGTGTGGTCATCATTTCCTAAGAAAGACAGGGAAACCTGTGCTGGACACCACTCAGGCCTTCTTTGCCTATTGTTTCTGACTGCCCATGCCATCACAGAAAAGTTCAACTGTTGAATTTCAGGGATTTCCTGTGACAAGTATAGGTGATAGTTTGAAAAACAGAAAATAGCTTTTATGGAGCATCTGCTATGTGATAGGTCCTGGAAACAGGCAGAACATCAACCTTCACATCCATCATGCTTATGCAAACTGAAATATGCAAAGGTTAAAATCACAATACAGTATTATATAAGAGTATATGAGAGGCACTTAACTCCCAGTGAGGAGAGGAAAAGGAGGACTTGTAGAGTTGATGGAGGAGATGACACAGAGCTAAGTCATTTTCACAATGGAAACCCAACCCCATGAGACACACATTAATATTAGCCACATGGAAAGTTACCTCATTTCCCCAAGGTGTCTTGCAGAACAAAAGCATAGAACATGACAGCTGATTACACCTTAGAGAATTTTTTTGCCTGTTAATTATATAGAAGCTAAAGCTCAAAAGGTTAAATAACTTACTCAAGATCACACAGTGGGGTTATGTTGAAACCAGAACTAGAACCCTGCTCTCATAACTCCATCCAAAGTTCTTTCTACTTCCAGTTGCCTTCTCTGTTTTTGAAACACTTATTCATTAATTGCACGAGTGGATGAAAACAAATGGGAAATTCTGATTTTTAAAATAAGAGCACCTAAAGTTTAGATCTCTCTGCTCCCAGTCTAGCACCCTTTCCCATATCTCTGGTGGAAAAATGTTTTGAGGAAGTTTACTACATATGTATTTTTATATCATATTTTAAAGATACCATTTTCTAATCCCCTTCCAGTAATTGTGGAAATAACCCTTCACTCATCTCTAGAGTAGGGAAGAGGCAAAGTCAAGGAACTATTGGTTGCCAGTGACTGTGCTAAATGGTTTTCCCCTGTCATTTCATTGAACGTGTGCAAATATGGGAGACGTAGGAATGATTAACACATTTTATACATAAAACTAGGCTCACATTACTCTGCTGATTCTCTTCTTGGCAATCAGTTACAAAGCGGCGGAAAGACTTGAATGTGTGTCTCTTCACTCCAGTGTCTATGCTTTGCACTATCCATAGCAGCTTACCTTAACAATGTGAAGATGGATCATATCCATCCAAGACAGACACAGTGGGATGGAGTAGAGAGCAGACTTTATCTTCTGCTGCTTTTGTCTTTTCTCTTGCTGCATGGAAAGGTGAGGAGCAGGTCTCCTCTAATCAAGCAGAGGCCTCAACTTCAAGAGACTAAGGGAATTGAGTCGAAGCACACTGCTTCATGGGTCTGAAAGTTGTCATGGAAACAAAGGCCTTTCCAGCACAAACAAATTCACAGCACAGAAGGAAGTAATTTGCTGATCCACTTATTCATTTATAAATGTGTCTGTAAAGACTCTGTGCTGAGGCTGGATCTGGGAACTCCTGACCCTCAGCAGCAGCTTCTGATCCAGTGAAGGAGGTGAGATATATTCCTATTCAAGACTGAAAATAGTAGGCTTCCCAAGAGATGTGCAAGAGCAGAGTGCTTTGCCACTTTACAGAAGGAAGAAGCTCCTGTCTCTGTGCCTCAACTTCCTCACTTGAAAATAGGGAAAATTATATTTATTTTATAGGGCGTTTGTGAGAATTAGATGAAGTATAAGTGTAACAAATTAAAGCCTTAAGTATTTCATCTTAAAGTAGAAATGATCATATCTATATCTCAAACTATTTACAGGGTTTCAATGAGAGGAGATTATGTAACATAAAGATATTTTGCACATGGCCTAGCCAATAACAGGCACTCAGTAGGCTGTTATTGTTGATATTGATTAGCTGTTTTTACTCCAAAGAATTTTTGACAGGATAATTAAACTGATGGCCTTTGCCTTCTGCCTGCCCTCTGTTAAATCACACTTTTTCTTGTTCTCTGTATTAGTTTTACGTTGCTGCTATAACAAATTTTCTTCCTCCATTTTTGAGCCCAGAAATGCCAGTCAAGTTCTTCTCATGTCACATCTCTATTCTTTTGCCTTCTTCTTCTTCCAGGTTTAAGGACTGATGTGAATAGATTGAGCCTATTCAGATAATCCCGGATACTCTCCCTGTCTCAAGACCCTTGACTTTAATCATATCTGCAAGTCCTATCGCCACACAAGGTTTTAGAGATTCTAGGTTCTAGAGATTAAGATATGGACATCTTCAAGGAGCCATTATTCTTCTCACCATAGTCCACCCTCTTGCTCTCAAAGATTCTTCTTTCCACATAACTGTAGGGCATAAATCCACTAAGCTGCTTCCACCTGTAACAAGGATTTTTTTCTGCAGTTTCCAATAACAAGTTTCTCATTTCCTTCTGAGCTTTCACCCTCAGCATCCTCCAGGTCCAGATTTCTGTGAGAAGTCTGTGAAACTTCACTGGAGCATCCTTAAAGTCTATATTTCTGCTAATCTTTTGTTCAAGGCAATGTAGACTTTTTCTACCATAATCCTCAACGTTCTTTCAGCCTCTTTTCACTGCACAACTTTAAAGCCACTTCAAAGTATTTGGCATGCCGCATCCCACTTCTGGTGCCAAAATCAGTATTAGTTCTCTATTGCTACCATAACAAATTACTATAAACCTAATGGCTTAAAACAATACAGATTTATATCTTATAGTTCTGTAGGTCTGGTACAGGTCTCTCGAGAATAGAATCAAGCTGTCAGCAGGCTGTACCCCTTCTGGAGGCTTCAGGGGAAAATCCATTTCCTATTCATTTAGATTGTTGTCCGAATTCAGTTCCTTATGGTTGTAGAACTAACATTCCTGTTTTCTTGCTGACTATAACCTGAGAATCATTTCCATTTTATAGAGGTCACCACTTTCCTTGGCTTGTGGCCCCCTTCCTTCACCTTCAAAGCCAAAAATGGTAGGTCAAGTCCTTTTCAAGTCACATCTTTCTGACCCATTCTTCTGCCTTCCTCTTCCACTTTTAAAAACTCATGTGATTAGATTGGGTACACCGAGATAATCCAGGATTATCTCCCCATCTCAAGACCTTCAACCTTAATCACATCTGCAAGTCCCTTTTGCTATATAAATTAACATATTAGTAGATTTGGGGATTAAGGTGTGAACATCTTTTGAGGGCGAGTTGGGGCATTATTCTTCCTCTCATATCCTCATATCACATTAAGTAATTTTTCCTATTCTTAGTGATGCTGTCCCTGGAGATCTCTCCACCCTTGTCATTCTTTGCTATCCCAGCCTTAAAGTGATGCAACCAAAACTCAATACTCTGACCAACATGGAAAACACATATTATGGTCCATGCAGTATACTGCAGTATAATCCCGGTAAGAGAGTGTGTTTGGGTTGGAGAGGTTTGCTTGCAATGAGAAGATACAGACTGGTGTACCAGGAAGTTCACAGGTCTTGGAGGCATGTCTGCCTCACCATTTGATAACTGCTGTGATACTAAACATGTTGCTTAAATTATCCAAGTCTGTATTTCTTCCTCTGTAATATAAAGCTAATATATGCATTGTAGGGCAGTTGTGAGAACTGAATGTACACTCAAACTGCTCATGCATCTCTCTTGCAGTCTAGTTCATGGTGTCACTATAAGTGTCATTACCAAATTATGAAATCCTTGGAGACAAGATCTAAGTACAACATTCCTTATCAGGAATTCCCAGGAGAATTCTAAGGCCAGAGCATGAGTTTTGAGGCAGACACATCTATCTATATTGGAATCTTGGTTCTGCTACTTATTAGCTTTTTTTATTTCAGCTCTTTGAATCTCATTTCCTTTACAAGACCAGAAATGCTCACATGGCAAGATTGTTGTCAGAAATAATAACCAAGTGGAATTTATTCTGCATTGGGCACTTTACACATCCACAGCAACCTTTTTTTTTTTTTTTTTAGAGGTTTAAAAACAATTGTATTAAGCAAAATTGAATGAGCATCAAAAAATAACTAAAAAAAGATATAACAATAATTTAATGATATAAAATGAATTAATTATTAAGTGGATAAAGATCTAGACATTAAAGGGATAATACATAATGTTCCTAGAAAGTTCTGGCACATGGTAGATGTCCACTTGGTATTTGTTGAATGAATCAGGAAATGTCTCAGTAAACATAGACACTAAGTATATGACCAGGTTGTACTTCAATTCAGTTGAAGAAGGATGAATTAAAGCTGGCATAAATGGTTATCTACCAGAAAGAAAATCAGGTTGGACCCATATTTCACACATCTTACAAAAATTCAGAGGAATTAAATACCACAGCAAAAAAGTAAACTACACAATTTAGAAGAATATCTAGAAAACTACGTAGAATATCTACATGTGGAGAAAGCATCTTAACAAAGGCAAGAGACACAGTAGTAAGAAGAAAGATGTACAATTAACTAGACAAAATACAAAACACTTTATGGGCAAATATACCTCCCAAAAGTAAATGGAGAAACAGTAATCTGCATAATAATTTGAAATGCAGATAACTGTAAAGAGTGAAAAAAAATGAGTGTATAGTAATACCATGAAAGTCAAAATGGTGATTACATAAATGAATATTTGTTCAAACTCAGTAGTAGTTTAAGAGAACAAGAAATCTCTTTCAAACCCAGGAGCCTGGGAAAAAACTTAAAGAGGGCCTGGGAAAAAACTTAAAGAAGGAGCCTGGGAAAAAACTTAAAGAGGTGCTTCACTGAGTGCTGCTAGAATGTTTAGATGGTAACAAGATGTACTCTCTAATTTTCAAGCTGAAACATGAAGTGTTACAGGGTCCTCAGAAAACAATCTGAGGGCAGATATGCAAAATGCAAGTATTTGTTAACTCAAAGTTTCTCAGTTTCAACACTGATCAAAGTATGGGTCAGATCCCTCTCACTCTCTCTCTCCCCCTCTCTTACTTTTCTCTTTTTTTTTTTTCTTTAAATTTTTATTTTGTCAATATACAATGTATTAGATTTTTATGGCCCATCACCGACACCTCCCTCCCTCCTCCCTCTCTCCCCTCCCACCCAAGAATGTCCTTTCCATTTGCCACAGCAACCTTTTGAGTTAATGCCATCATTATCTGTATTTCCTAAATGAGGGGAATGGTCATTTATGGTTAAATGGTCATGTAAGAGGTTAAGTAACATGCCCAAAATTTACCACTACAGATGGCAGAATTGGGACCTAAACCCCGGTCCCTTCTGTCTCAGAAGCCTGGCATGTAACCCACATCTTGCCTACCTAGTGAATTGAGTGACACAGTGAATATAAAATCCTTAGGTGTACATTGTGTACACCTAATAAACACTCTTTCAGTAGGGTGCCCAGGTATCTCACAGCCGTGAGGATGAGCGGCTGCTCCGCTCTTCTGTCACATAACTCCCCACTTGGCAAGGGGCCGCCGCTTGTTGAATTTCAGGAGGGGCAGGAGGGATGCGCGAGTCATTACATTATTCGTGTCAAATTCCGCTTGTCTAATGGACTTGTTAAAAGCACCCTGGGTGGAAAGTGTGAGTCTTAATGGCATTTTATAAAAGTTGCTGTGATGAATTAGTGAATAAAGCAAATTAAAAACAGCTTATCGCTTTTTAAATTAGGTGATGGGGCACTGAAGCATTTTTCTGAGACGTGAGGATCCATTAATATCCCAAGGAGCCAGAAGCTGCTGCAATGTGTCAGCTGCTTGGTTTTAGGGACCCAAGTCTGAATCAGTGTTATCGTAGAGGGGCAGATTGTCCAGGATAAAAAGAATTCATGGAAAGAGCATGTTGCCGAGCTCCTTGGCAAGGACATCCATTTCTAAAGGCAGGAGTGGGAAACTTCCCCTCAGAGACTCTTGAAGATAGAATGAAGCACAGTTGAATGAATATCTGACCTCCTGGGGACCTCCAGAAACAGTCTCTACCACCTCCCTCCTTGCAAATAGGGACACTGAGGCTGGAGAGAAGGGCTTTCAAAAGTCATCTGAAACATTTTCACAGACCTATACTGAGAATCTACCTTGGGTCTGGCACTCTACTGAGTTCTGAGGATACAGAGCTGTTTTAGATGTCTTTACACAGTCTAGAGGACAGCTACTAAGTGGCATAATTGGGACACAGATCCCCTGATTCAAAGGCCAGTACATTTTTCTAAATAACAATTATGACTTTCATAGTGTCTAACATTTATTGAGCACTCACCAGTGCCAGGATGGTGTTACAATACTTCACATATATTATCTCTTTAATCCTCACCATGACTCTTTGAGGTAGGTGGTGTTATTATTATGCCAATTTTACAGTTAAGAAAACTGAGACCCAGAGAGGATAAGAAGCTTGCTCAAGGTCACACAGTTAGAAAAGTGTAAACCCTAGAGCTTGCCCTTTTGGCTACGGCTCATGAGCCTTGCCGATGACTTCTCTACCTCCACTCCCCACACTTTACATCTGGCAGCCTGGAGCCAAGCCGATGGTTCAAGAACTTTGGAGATAAGAAATACTAGGACAAGAAAAGGGCAGTAAGGGGGCTTCAGGGATTTAGGGAAGAAGAGGTGGTCAGCCCTGAAGGGATGATTAAAAGTCCTTGGTGCCACTAGATTGTGAGTATAGCCAGAGGGCAACAGGCTGGGAAATTGAGCCTGTATAATGAAATGGCTGAGAACGTGGATTTTGGAGTCAGATGGAGTTCATTTTATATTCAGTCTCTACCACATGTACTCATATATGTGTGACTCGGGGCAGGTCCCTTAATTTCCTGAGCCTGCTTCCCTCATCTGTAAAATTCGGATACTAATGTTTACCTTTGGAGTTGTTAGGACGTCAAATAAGTGACCACGAAGTGCCAGATGCCTGCTAAGGGCGTAAGTAGTGGTAGCCACCATGGCTATCTTTACCACCTTGTCACCACCA
>NW_007729878.1:179896-181358 GCF_000696425.1 Galeopterus variegatus
AAGTGCCAGATGCCTGCTAAGGGCGTAAGTAGTGGTAGCCACCATGGCTATCTTTACCACCTTGTCACCACCAACAACCACCTTTCAGGTTGAATGAGGGACAAGGTGAAGAGCACTGACCTAGAATTTGGGCCTGGAGATCCAAGCTCCAGCCCTGGGTTGCTGCCACTAAGCCATGTATCCTGGGGTTAGTCAGTAGGCCTTATGAGATGTGTTTCTCATCTGTAAAAAGGGGGCAGTGGTATGTCTCTTGTAACTTCTTCATGGCAATTGAGTCACAAATAAGGTAGTACATGTGAAAATGCTTTGGAATCTATACAGCATTTTGGGGAACCCCAACACAACTCACAGAGTTGGTGATTCACTAGGAGGGTTCACAGGACTCAGCACAGTCATGCTCATGACTATGATTTATTCTAGCAAAAGGATACAAAGCAACACCAGCTAAGGGAAGAGGAGCATAAAACAAAATCTGGAGGAAACTCGATGCAAACTTCTGAGATTCCTCTCTCAGTGGAGTCACACAGGATGTGCCTCATTCCTCTAGCAACAAATGGTAACAATAGGTGCAAAATGTTGTCTGCCAGGAAGCTCATTAGAGACTCAGTGTCTGGGTTTTTTATTAGGGGCCAGTTACATAGGCACCCTCTGCCTGGCACGTACCACAATTCCAGACTCCCAGAAGGAAAGCAGGTGTTCAGCATAAATGACATTGTTTATACAAACAGTTGAGGCACAATGAGCCGTTCTTATCAAGAAATGGGCTCTCTGCTTCTGCCATCCACCATGTGACACCTGCATCCCTGTAGAGTCACTACCAAGAAAAAGGCCCTCAACAGATGTGTTCTCTGGACTGTGGGCTTCCCAGACTCCAAAACTATAAGCAATAAATATTGTTTCTTTACAAATTAAAAAAGAAAAAGAAGAAGAAAAAGAAATGGTGGGGATCCTCTCAAATCTAAGTTCCTATATGTCAGCTAAGGGCCATACTTTCAAGCATCCTTAAAATTCCTTATAAGAACAGTGGTCTCAGGCCTACTATGTTGACCCTTTTTTACACAGAGTAGAATCTATAGAAAGGATTTTTATTAGTATCCACTCAAAAGGGAAAGGGGAGATAATAACAACATCAGCTCATACTTACTGTTTGCCACCATGTGCCAGGCATTATTGTACACACTTCACGTATATGACCTTGTGTGATATTCCACCCGTACAACAGCTTCATCACGGAAGTGCTCTTATCACCACTGTCATCATCATCATCACTGTGTTATCTGTGAAGAAACTGAAGCCTAACAGAGGTTAAGTAGCTTGCCCAGGTAACTAGCTGTATGATTAATGAGATTTTTCTCTTACCTGAGATTCCTAAGCAGGACATTTACAAAGTGGATTGATTCATCAAATATTCTATTTAAATAAAACCACAGTAGAGTTTTTAATGTCATTCAAAATATTAACA
>NW_007729878.1:182358-197399 GCF_000696425.1 Galeopterus variegatus
ATAACAACATCAGCTCATACTTACTGTTTGCCACCATGTGCCAGGCATTATTGTACACACTTCACGTATATGACCTTGTGTGATATTCCACCCGTACAACAGCTTCATCACGGAAGTGCTCTTATCACCACTGTCATCATCATCATCACTGTGTTATCTGTGAAGAAACTGAAGCCTAACAGAGGTTAAGTAGCTTGCCCAGGTAACTAGCTGTATGATTAATATAGTGGACTGAATTATGTCCCCCCAAAACTCATTGAAGCTTGAATTGTGTCCCCCAAGTTATTAGAAATTTGGATATTAGAAATTTGTCTCCCACTACAACTGTTAAGAGGGTGGGAAATCCTGTTATGGTAATTGAAAGGAGGAACCTTGAAGAGGTGATTGGATTGTAGGATCCTGCAGTAGTGAATGGATTAAAAATGGTGGTCAGGGGCATGGCTTTAAAAGAAAAGAGAGGAGAGTCTGTTTCTCTCTCTCTCTCTGCTCTCTCTGCTTCCACCATCTTGCAATGTGAGACCCCTGGGTCACTGTTGCCACCACCAGATGGACTTTGGACTTCCCAGCCTCAGAAACTATAAGCAATAAATTTTGCTTTCTTTCTAAATTTCCCAGGTCCATGGATTTCATTATAAGCAACAGAAACGGACTAATACAACTAGTAAGATGTAGCAGGACTAGGACATGAACCCAGTAGTCTGTATTCTTAACCACTAAGTCTATACTCCGTTACACTCTGCACTGTGTCTACCGTGGGCTGGCTGCTGCATATGTGTTATTTCATTAATGTTCATAGCAGTTCATGTGAATGTGGTTATTAGACTAATTTTGCATCAAAAACCTGTGGCTCAGAAATGTTAATTAATGTATGTCACATCACACAGCCAGAGAAGTGACAGCATCAGGAGTGGGTCTCTGCCCTCCCCCAGCCCCCTTTTTCTGACTGGGGCTTTGTCCAAGCTTTTGGTACTGAAGATACAGATGGTCAAGGGAAAATGATTCATTCTGGAAGCTCATACCAGGAAACTCTCCCCAAATTTCATCTTTTCAGGACAGTTAATGGAAGAAGGGGCTTAATATTACGGGTAGTTCAGCTTTTCCTGCAGTATTTAAGAGTCCTAGATGCTGTCTTCAGCTTTTTGGTTGCCATGACAGCAGATGTGACATTTCTTTGATGGGAAAAAGAAAGAAAGGAAAGAACCACACTTAGTCCTCAGTGATTTTAGAAAAATGTGTTCCTCCAGATTTAGCTAAATTTGGATGCATAGTGGTTATACTCCAAAGAAATTCTTAGAATGGAATCAAAGGGGAATAAACAGGGAGGTGGTAAAATCTGCTTTTCCAGGGAAATCATATGCTGTATCTGTGTGGTGGTGGGTTTTGAGAGTGGGGATGTAGCAGGATGTGGACAATATAGGATTTGTGACAAATTGTCACTTCCTTAAGACAACATATTACAGTGCATTGGCCTTAGCAAAGGCTCAGTAAGTGCTCCTTAGTAGGGGAAACATGATGAAGAAACAAGCATTATAATTCAGAGTGATAAGTGCAGTGATGAGATAATCTTGCATTCTGTGGAAGAAAAAGATTTGTGGTGGTGTTCATATGATTACGATTTATACATACACGCATAAACATAGATTTTTTTTCATTTACTGAATTGCCTTTTAGTCATTTATTCAGGTTATTACATTAACCTCTCTAACCATTCAATTTCAGTGACGGTCCAATATTCCATTGAGTGGAAGAATCGCAGTGGACATTTATTTAAGTTATTACCTTTTTTCCCTATTGTGAAGGAAAGAGTTCTACAGGCCGATACTTCTGAAAGGATTTATTTATAACAAGAATTGTTCGTTCAGATAGATAGCTATATTTCTCTTCATTATTTTTCTCTTTTCAGTCATTTTTAAAATTTAACTGTAGTGGGAGAAAATAAATCTCAATTAGGTAGTAAACGGTCTTTCTCATCTCCTGTTATCACCTTGTAACATACTATGGTCTCCAAGAAAAGAAGCAGACCTCAGTTTTAGGGATCGATAGCCTTCCCCTGCAACCATGAAAGAGGAGCAAGAACTAACCCCAGTTGGTGGCTGAAGCAATGGGAATGCAGACTGTCATCCAGGGCGTCAACCTGGGAGCTCGTTTCAAATGAGAAATGGGTTCCCAGGGCAAGAGTGAAAATTCAAAATCCAAATTCTAAGTCTGTGTTGCCAGAGATTCCTAACAATGTGCTCTTTTGTCATTTCTTCCAGAGCCATGTTTGACTATGACAAAAGCAAGGACAGTGGGCTGCCAAGTCAAGGACTTAGTTTTAAATATGGGGATATTCTCCACGTAATCAACGCCTCTGATGATGAGTGGTGGCAAGCCAGGAGGGTGACGCTGGAGGGAGACAGTGAGGAGATGGGGGTGATCCCCAGCAAACGGAGGTAAGAAAGCCTTTTGTGTATCAGAATAGCCATATCTCAGCTAGCCAGGGAGTGGAGACGAGGGAAGGAGATGGGGAAACTGTTCACAAAATAAATACTTAAGTGGGATGGTCAGTCTGCAGAAAAACTCTCAGTGGTGATGTGACCAAATTAAAAATTCTCATTCTCCTCATATCAGGGTTGTACCAAAATTGGTGGCTGCAATAAGGCATAAAGGAAGAAAGAGGATCTGCCTCCACTGTGTTCCTTAAACTTTTACCAGCATCCTCAGGTGTAAGGTTATGCTTATCAACTGACTTGTACACTGAGCAGGTTTATTCCAGAGGTTCAACATTTACCAATGAATTTTATAGAAAGTCCAGAAGAAAACAAAATAAAGTAGGCTATTCACTAGGCTAAGGTATCGGCTCCTTAACGCTCCAAATAATAATGGAAAAAACTGAAAACCTCCACCTTAAATTCAGATGCTTGGGATATGAGCTGTCAAACATCTGGTAAAGTCTAAAGACTGGGTTTACAACTATTTTTACTGTTTAACTATGCTATGCCTGTTTTCCACCCCACAATTCCCAATAGTCACTCAGATATTTAGTTCTACATCAGTGTTTCCTAAGAGGTCTTTCTCTTCCAAGCATTTCTTCAGCTCTGCTTTTGAAAAACAGAAATACAATTCAGAACAGCCAACTCCATCTGTCCCAGCAACTTCTAATCATCACCAGCAAAGAGGAACTTTCCTTCTCATGAATGTCCTTGTGGTACCAAGATGTTGTCCAAGAAACAGAAATTGTCTGTATCCTAGAAGATACCTATGGTACGAAATCAGCCAGTAATGATGCTTAGTCAAAGTGGTCACCAACTTTTCCCTTTGAGAAACCCGCAGCTTGTTTGTGTACCTTTGGGAAGCAGGATTGTATATGAGTTAAGAGGTTTTTCAAAGGGATGTCATCCTCACATCCAAACACCCAAAATACCTTTGTAAAATATCCTCAGTGAAGCCGAATATTCATGTGCCGCTACACATAAAGTGATGCAGTGATTGCCATCGTGGGAAGACCCAGAATAACTCTCTGTGGGGCATTTGTGCCCCAGAGAAGACTGGACCCCATCTCTCTCTGTCTGTGAGCCACACAGCATGGGGAGGAAGTGTGGCAGGGAGGGAATCAGGTCTACTGTTCCACAGAAGCTCTCTTACCTTTGGCAGGGAGGAGGCATAGTGAAGCTGCCAAAACTTCAGGGCGCCTCCCCATCCTCCACACCTGTACCCATAGATCTCCCACCAGCAGACAGCACTCTGGGTCTCTGTCAGCCTCTGAGCTTCTGGATGATTGTCTGACATTGCTTTGCATGGGCATTCTGACTTTGTTCATGGCTTGTAGTGTTTTCTGACAGGTTATGTGTTCAAAGCAGTGACTCTCGGCACTAGTTTGTTTATATTCTCCATTTCACAATTTCCACTTACTTCAAATTTAAAAAATGTTGAGACAACATGCATTTTGGTTTGCTTTGATTTAGTTAATCAGAGCTGTCTTGGCGAGTTGTTCTTGAGAAGAACAAACCGTCTTGTTGAATATAGACCCCAAGGACAGAAATGAAGTGGAGGAAGGAAATTTATGCAGGCATAGATTTCAGCTCATTTTAAAGAAATTCTTTTACTAGTTGGAGCTGCCTAGAGATGGTGCAGACTACCTGGGAAGATATAAAAGGGATTCAAATTTTGAATGGGAGAGTCGAACTATGTGGATCCAACACAGTTCAACTTTCCAACCCTGAGGTTCTGTGATTCTAACCAATCTTGTCCGTAGTCATTAATTTGTTCCAGCACTCCATCTTCCCCCTAAGGAACATTCTCAGCGCTATGCCTCTTGGAATAATTTTCCACCACTGGTGATCATTCTTGAATTGGCTATTTCTATTCTATTTTGCATGAAAACCATCTTAACAACCACACTACAGCTGGCCTGGAAAAGAAGTTTGTTCAGTGACTCGTATTTGCATTCTATTTCATGAAGAGTTCAGTAACCCCACCTTTCTTTTTATTTATACCTACAAGTAAATTTCTGTCAAATTTTCTTCTTAGGATTTTAATTATTTTAAAAAATTACTTTTATTGTTTCATGTATTTATAAAAGTAACACCTTTCATTGTAGAAAAGTGGGAAAATTTAGAAAAGCATTAAGAAAATAAAAGTCATCCATAATTCTACCCCACGAAGAGTCCTCAGGTACTTACTTTAATGTAATTTTAAATCTAAATACATTTATCAGATCAGCGTTATTCTTTAATTCCTAATTCCTTTCTAGCCATCTCCCAGTGTAATTCATTTAGCAATATCTCATAATGGACAACTTCAGTATATGACTTTACTCTACAAAAATGTTTCTCTATTGATAATTCCATTTACTCATCCCAATGAAACCATAAGATGAAGAATATAAATATTATTACTTTTCCCCTCCTTTTTTTGAAGATGGTGAATGAATTTTACTTGACAAAACATTTCTCTAACATGTTAGACACTGTTTTAAGCCCTTTGCAGTTATTAACTTATGTAAACCTCATTACAACCCTATGAGAGAGATGCTATTATTATCCCCATTTTACACATGAAGAGGTTGAGGCACAGAGAGGTTAATTAATTTTCCTGAAATTGCCCATCTAGTAAGCAGCAGAACCAGAATTTGAATCTGGGCTATTGAATTTGAATTGTTCTTAACTCATATACAACCCTGCCTCCCAAAGGTACAAAAATAAGAGTTAACAAAATTTAATTCAGCAAGCATTGCTTGAGCAGCATTTGTGTGCCAGGTGCTGTTATAGGGTAACTACCTGGAGCCCATCATCTATGGGACCAGCATGTAACTGCATCCCAGCTACTCTGTGATTAGGGCAATGAGAGAGGAGAGAGAAAGGTGCCATGGAAAATGAGAGGGCAGCAGACAGAGGATGGGTTCCATCTGATCACAGCACTGACTGTGTAGCATGCCAGGTGCTCTCAAATACATGACTTCAATTTAATCTTCACAAAAACCTCATAAGGAAACTGGGGGTCAGAAAAGTCAAGTAACAAGGATGTCCAGCCAGCCCACTGGTAGCAAGACCAGACGGCTTTCCACTGCACCAGGAACCTTACACTAGGTGCACTTGCCGATTAAGGAAATGGAGAGTCAGAGAATTCAAGTAGCCTCCCAAAATCACACTGGCAGCACAGGGCTAAGGCAGGATTCGAACACATGCCTTTCTGATGCCTCTATAAGCAGCAGCAAAAGTTTTGAGCTCTTCTCAGATCTACAGCTCTCATGTCTGGAGGCCAACATTTGGAAGTCCCCTCACAGGAAAGAGAGAAATCCATGCCTTTGTCTCACCTAGCAGGGAGAGACAGACCATGGCAGTCAGCACCTGAAGTAGGGTACCTGTATTACCTCCCCTTTACAGGAAATTGAGACTAGTGATGGCAAATGACATATTGGGCAACTTTATCATGATCATCTTAGCAATAGTCTATCGTGTGCTGAGTTCTTACTATGTATCAGACAATGCACTAGCCATTTTTTTGTATTATCTCATTTAACGTTCATGAAACCTGAAGTTCTAAGAGGTTGCATGACCATCCTAAGTCACAGACTAGTAAGTGCAGAGGCAGGATTCAAAGCCAGGCTGTGTGATATCAAAACCTGGGCTCTTAGCATAGAATCTGTTTTCTGAGATTGCATAGATTGTGAGTGGCCAAGCTGGGATTTGTCCCACGGTCTCTCAATCCAAGTCTCTATTCATTGCTCCACCACGATTGGTCACCTAGGCTCTCAGATGGCAGCTTGCAGCTAGCATTACATAAGAGTTTACTCACTAGACTTCACAGCAAGCCTGTGGCCACTAACGTGGCTGGCATTTCAGTTCTCCCATCAACGGGCCTGTGGAGCACAGGCAAAGGAACTCACAGTGACAAGTGATGTTCCCACTATCCAGTGCTCCAAGCCTGACCCCAATATGTGTTTGGCCAGAACCTGAAAATACCATATGGGAGCTGGGTGAGAGGGAGACAGTTGGGCTCATTAAAGCATGACCATTTTGTGCTCTCTGGAGATACACGGTGTCACAATTTATTTTTCAAATTTTGCCATCCAGTTTATGTTTTCAGTATTTTGGTCAGTGATGAGACTAGGGCAGGGCAAATTATTTCTGCTTAAACAATCTAATTAATTGGTTGAGTCTAAGTGTGGAAAGGAAAGTACAGCGGCGGTTCTCATTGTGATTTGGTCTGTCTATACAGGTGTTCCAACATTTCTTTGCATAAAGACCTTTAGATCTTAATATCTTTGTCTACCAAAGGACTTACTCGGTAAAATAATTAGAGCAGATGATGCTAAACTTTTACCTAGATTCTTACCAAGAGAAAATATTGTGAAATGTTGAACAACTTTTTAGAAGAAACACTGGTTGTTTGGCAAGTCACTTAAACTCTCTTAGACTTAGTTTTTACATTGAGGTCAAGAACTAGTAGCCTCCTTGAAAGTTTATTCACTCATTCAAAAGAGATTCATTAAGCACCTACTACATGCCCATGTTAAGCCCTAGATCGTTGTACAGCTTATATATAACACAGGCAAAGTGCTTAGTATTGCTTCTAATACTTAACGTACATTCAAATGATAGCTATTTTCCTTTTTTCAGATTTTGAGCTTTTGGTGTCAGAGAAAAGAACACCACATTATTTAAAGCCTTAACTCATTTCAGCAGTTAACTATCCACATGCATCTCAGGAAGAACTGGAAGGGAGGAAGGGATTGAGGCAAATAAGTAAGAAAAGCCACTGCAACCAAGGAGAGAGGTTTGCAGAGAGCCCCAAGAGGCAACAGAGGCAGGCCTCTCTCTGTGATGAAAAAGCACAACTGTGGTTGCTGGTATGCTGAGGAGACCGACCAATACAATACCTGTGACATAATGTTGCAAGTAGGCATTTAGCTAAGCTGATTTCAATGTCAATAGGAAATTTATTCTAAATTTTGAGTCCAGCCTGTTACAGGATGGTGCTACCTCAGTGATTATATGCTTGAATCTGGTCGTGGTTTATTTAATTCAGGACATTTGGGAGATGGGGATGCAAAGGGGTGGGGGTGGGGGGAGCGCTGGTTGTTATCATTTGTGAAAACCTCAGCCCAGACTTCTAAGGATACATATGGGCCTTAAAACTGTGGATGGCCAAAAAAAATCTCATGTTTACTGAGAATTCCCATTGGACAAGGCTGGCATAGAAGGCCTTTAAATGCTGTTTCCCAAACTGAGTGGCTGTGGACAGACACGGACATTAGCTACTAGAGGATGTGTGCTCGGGTTCTGTTCCTACCACTTTCTTTTTTATTTTGTCCTTTTTGAGACCGGCCACACCGCGCTCAGCCAGTGAGTGCTGTGAGCGAACTGGTCATCCCTATATAGGATCCGAACTCGTGGCAGGAGCGCTGCTGCGCTCCCAGCGCTGCACTCTCCCGAGTGCACCACGGGCTCGGCCCATGTTCCTACCACTTTCTAACTGGCAACTTTAAGTCTCAGTTTCCTCAGCCATAAGATGGGATTGAGGAAGTAGCTACATGGCTGGGTTATGGTGGGGACCAAATGAGATGATATAAATGTGAAGGAACTTTATTGAATAACTACATGTTAAAACTTCAGCTGTCATTTGTATTATCATCATTATCATTATTAATGAAACTTTCAACCCAAATAGAAAGCAAAACTTTCCAACTTCCTTCATAAGTGAGCCAAAGCTATGTCCCTCAATAAGGCTTGAAAATTTTTGTTTTTATTTTTTCTATTAACTGTTTGAAAAATAATAATAAACCATAGCAAATATTAGGGGTGTGTGTGCATTTCTGTATGTCTATCTGTCTGACTTAAGTTTCTTTGCAACTCTTTTAAGATTTAAGGGATGAACAACTAAAAGTGTCCTAAAAAGGACATTTCTTAAGAAAACTGAAAAAGATAAACTTAGAAACTAGGGGATTGGGAGGGGGGAACAGAATTAGAATGCTTTGTCTAAACAGTTCTTAGAGTCGAGTACTGAGTTAAAACTAACATTAGGTGTATGTGGTACCTGTGTGAGTTCTGTGGGTTCGTGCAGAATTCATTTGCATACCCTGATCAGATAACCACATATTCTCTGTGTGCTACAGTCATTTTGGCATCATCAAATGAAATAATGGTTCCCACCATTAGACTAGTTCATGAAAAGAAGCCAGAATAAATTTAGGGCTCTACCAACAGTTTTAGAAAAACCCAAAGAAATGAATATGAATTATCATTTGCACTTGTATTAAAATTGAGGAAAGCTGATGAAACTCAGAGCTGGCATTTTCTCAGTGAGCATCTTTCCATTTGGCAGCTTATCTTATCTGAAGTCTTTCTTGCTCTCCTCCCAACTGTTATATGTTGGGTGCAAGTAGAAACTCTCAGTGGAACATATTGCTTTAATATTTGAGGTTAGATTTTTAAAAAATAAAATTCATCTGTTTCCACTCAAATATTCTATGCTCACGCTGAAATAAATATATTCTGACACTCCATTCTGTAACTATAGAAACGCTGATCTTCACTGTGTTTCAGTTGGAAACACGAAAGAGCTCTCAGTTAGAAAGGAGTATGCCATTAATTATTGATCTATGAACAGCTTAGACTTCACAAACCATTAAGTTTCTGTAGATTCAAGTTTTCTCTTTTTCTCTTTTCTTTCCCCATTTTTGAAATTAGAGATAGCCATATTTAAATAAAAAGTCATGTGAAAACTATGCAATAGGTATTATTCTTGTTCAACAATTATTTTTTGAAGCCTTGATGTAATACGCTACTGAGTGATATGTGGATTTGCCCTCAAGAAACACTCAACTTGTCTGTGCAATGCAACATAAGCAAACACAACAAAATCAAGAGAGAGCATTGACATAGAAGTAGGTCCCCTGACTCCTTTTCCTACTCTCCTGCAGTCTGTCTTCCACCTCCATCAAGGCCAGTAACTTAAAATGCTAATCTGATTCTATCACTTCCCTGATTTCTATCCTCTAATAACTAATGAGGACTCCCCAAGGAAAAAACCTAAACCCTTAGTGTGGATAGATACCCTTTGTGAGGGGCCCACCACTTTGCTAGCTTCACCTCCCCATCCTGGATGTACCTGAACCAGAGACTTCCTACAATCTTCCAGCTCGCTCATATCCTCGGGTTTTGGCACATGTTGTTCCTCCTGCCTTGGAAGTCCCCCTCAACTTCTCCTGCTGACAAGCTCTTTCTCATCTTTCAAGTCTTAGATAAATTGATACCTCCTCTAAGATGCCCACCTCAGTGCTTTCTACCCTTCTTTTTTAGCCTCCCAGTGAGATAGGGACTCCCCCACTGATATCAACAGTCTTATTGTACAGCATTACCAGTCTTTGTTTACTTCTCTGTTCTTGCCAAGAGCACATTGCTATGAGCACATTGAAGTCATGCTTTTAAAAAATGGGTTTTTTTATTCCCCGCTTCTTGCTTGATACATGGTAGGCACTCAATAAACACATGAAGTGGCAGGTAAAACAATGAATCTGCAGAGATGACAAGAGAATCACATCGGGGGAAGGAAAAATTCAAAATAATGTATAACATGTTTGGTCATCTAGTGAAGCTAATACACTAGTGTTCTTGAGGGGAAGGGAAGGAAAAAGGAAAAAAAGGAAGGATAGGGTAAGAAAAGCTTGTTTAGTCTCCATTCTAGGTGTTCATCTCTTTGGGCTTTATTTATCTCTATTTTGAAATAATTTTTGATTTATTTATTTATTTAAGCATTTAAATAACAAATATCATTTTTTCTCCCTCTTTGTTCCTTCCAAATACTGTAACTCTCAGTACGTGTAACACAAAAATTTCAAGGGATGTGTTAGAAGCTTAGAGACTTTATACCAAGACTTTTTATATGGAACAAAGGAAAAGAAATACTTTAGAACACATTTTATTTGAGCTGCAAGCATATGAAGAAGAGGTGTCCACTTAATAAGGAACTTAATCACAGATGTCTTTTCATGTGGTAAACTCTCTGTTTTCAATTTTTTTTAGGGTGGAAAGAAAAGAACGTGCCCGGTTGAAGACAGTGAAGTTTAATGCAAAACCTGGAGTAATTGATTCAAAAGGGGTAGGTACAAAATGATGGAAACACTGTGTCCTCTCAGTTGCTATGGATTCAACTATAATTAACATTTAAGATTTCAGTAGCAAATAAATTATGAAGCTACCAGAGAGTAGAGCACTGTTATAAATGTATTGTTAAAAGTAATAATGTCATTTCTGATTAAATGGATATATGGTAAATACATTAAATACTGGCAATAAAGCTGCTAGTGGTCAGCAGAAATGATGTGCTGATGAAAGTGATGTAATGACTGTAGTGAAGGTAAAGATAGTTTAGGTGTTTGATTCTTTAATTTTTTTTAATTAACATTATACAAGGATGAATTTTATGAAAGATATCTGCTCATCGGAAAATATATCTAGTCTGTTACACATTATAAAGTTAACACAGTGGCCATGGAAATATACACATTGATCATCTAAGTGAATACGTGGATTGTTGTGACAGACATAGAAAAGAAGAATTAACAAATAAAACTTAATCACCAAAATTAAAATATTCATTCATATATGCACATGTACATCTTTTTTTAATAACAGCTTTGTAAGGTATAATTCACATATCATACAATTCACCCACTTAAAGTATGCAACCCAGTGGTTTTTAGNCTTTAATTTTTTTTAATTAACATTATACAAGGATGAATTTTATGAAAGATATCTGCTCATCGGAAAATATATCTAGTCTGTTACACATTATAAAGTTAACACAGTGGCCATGGAAATATACACATGGATCATCTAAGTGAATACGTGGATTGTTGTGACAGACATAGAAAGGAAGAATTAACAAATAAAACTTAATCACCAAAATTAAAATATTCATTCATATATGCACATGTACATCTTTTTTTAATAACAGCTTTGTGAGGTATAATTCACATATCATACAATTCACCCACTTAAAGTATGCAACCCAGTGGTTTTTAGTATATGTAGAGTTGTGCATCATCACCACAATCAATTCTAGAACATTTTGTCACTCTATAAAGAAATGCTGTATCCATTAGCAGTTATTTCCCATTCTCCCCCATTTCCCACCCCGACCCAGACATAGCCAACCACTAATCTACTTTTTCTCTATACATTTCCCTATTCTGGATATTTTATATAAATGGAATTGTACACTGTGTGGTGTTTTGTGACAGCTTCTTTCACTTACATCATGTTTTCAGGATGCGTCTATGTCATAGCATGTGTAAGTACTTCATTTTTTTTAATAGCCAAATAATATTTCATTATGGATATACCACGTTTAATTTATTCATTTATCAGTTGATGGACATTTGGGTTGTATCTGATTTTTAATTCTCATGGAATTATCCAATGCTGCTATGAGCATTTGTGTACAGACTTTCATATTGACATATGTTTTTATTTCCATTGGGTGTGTACCTAAGAGTGGAATTGCTGGGTCATATGATAAGTCTGTGCTTAACATTTTGAGGAACTGCCAGGTTGTTTTCCAAAGCAGTTGCACCATTTCACATTTCCATGGTAATGTATAAGGGTTCTGATTTCTCCACAACCTCACCAACACTTCTTATTTTATGTCTCACTGTGGTTTTGATTTTATTTCCCTAATGACTGTTGATATTGAGCATCTTTTTTATGTGTTTATTGGCAATTTGCATATCTTATTCGGATAAATATTTATTCAGATCCTTTGCCTGTTTATAAATTGGGTTATTTTGTTGTTATTGTTGAGTTGTAGAAGTTCCTTACATATTCAGGTTATTAATCCCTTATCAGAGATATATGCTTTCCAATATTTTCTCCCATNTTAATTTTATTTTTGGATTGTTCATTGCAAATTTATAGAAATACAATTATTTTTGTATATCGATCTTATATCCTACAACCTTGCTAAACCCATAGTTTTTAGTGAATTTCACATGGTATTCTCTATATAAGATCATGACATATGCAAAAAGAGAGAGTTTTACTTCTTTCTTTCCAATATGGATGACTTCTATCACTTTTTTCTTGCCTGACTGCTCTGGCTAGAACCCCTAGTACAATATTGGATAGAAGTGGTTAGAGCAGTTATCCTTGTCTCACTCCTGGCCTTAATTGGAAAGCATTTGATCTTTCACCATTAAGTATGATGTTAGCAATGGCTTTAAATCTGTTTTTAAAGGAATAATATTAGTATCTTATTGTTGTACTATAAATTAACTTTCCTCATTTTCTCTCTTATTCTCTTTCTCTTCATGTCCCTTCCTTTGTCTTTCTGTTCTAACAATTGTGATTTGTGAGTATATTAGTCTGTTTCTGTTGCTTATAAGACAATACATGAAACTGAGTACTTTGTAAGAAAATGAAATTTATTGCTTACAGTTTCAGAGGCTGGAAAGTCCAAAGTCCAGGGAACACATTTGGTGAAGGCCTTCATAATGGCAACAGTGACTCAGGAATCTCACATGGCAGAATATGGCAGAGCAGAAAGAGAGTAACCTCTCATATGCTCCTCTTAAAAGACCTCAGAACCATGCCCCTGGCCACCATTTTCAATCCATTCACTATGCTCAGTCCTACAATCTAATCACCTCTTCAAGGCCCCACCTTTCAATTACCATAACAGAGTGCCCCACTCTCATCAGTTACAGTAGGAATTAAGCTTCTAATATATGAACTTTAGGGATGCAATTCAATTAATCCACAGCAGTGAGCATCACACAAAACCATGAATTATGGTCAATAGGTGTCACCATGAAAACCAAAAAGAAGAAAAACTATCATTTGTCAGGGCTTTTGAAGCCCAAATAAAAGCACTGCCCTTTGTATTTTTAAGTAGACATATCACTGGGCAGCCTAGTCATTGACATAATAATTTGCTTTCCCCTAAAACATTCAGGTGAAATAGAAATTTATTTAAACATGCAGTGTCATTCTAAAAAAGTAAGGTGAGGATATATGACATAATGACACAGAGTTTTTTCAAACAAATACTACTTAGAGGCCAGCCCCATGGCTCATTCAGGAGAGTGCGGTGCTGGTAGCGCTGAGGCCACGTGTTCAGATCCTATATAGGGATGGCCGGTGCGCTCACTGGCTGAGCGTGGTGCGGACGACACCATGCTGAGGGTTGCGATCCCCTTACTGGTCAAAAAACAAAAACAAAACAAACAAACAAAAAAACACACATACTACTTATATACAAGAGGGTAGGATTTTTCAGTGACTCCTGGTAAGAATTTAAGGATAGATCTCCTGTCTGTTTCATATATATGTGTAATTGGATATGTATCAGAGAATTTTTATTGACTATCTACCATGTATCAGACACAGGGCTAGAATGTGTGAAAAAGATACAAAGTATAACATAGGCCCTTCTCCCCAAGAACTTATAACAACAATGAGAAGCCAGATGTCTTTTTGGTAAGGCCAAAATTCTTCATACTTACCAATGAAAAGAATGCAAATTCTAGCACTTGAATGGCTGTTGATAGAGAGGACTAATCATGTGGGAAGGGAAGCTCTAGAGTGAAATTCAACAAGATCAATAACCTGGCTCTGGCTTGAAAAATAAGGTGAGGATATATGACATAATGACACAGAGTTTTTTCAAACAAATACTACTTATGGGCCAGCCCCGTGGCTCACTCGGGAGAGTGCGGTGCTGGTAGCGCCGAGGCCGCGGGCTTGGATCTTATATAGGGATGGCCGTTGTGCTCACTGGCTGAGCGTGGTGCGGATGACGCCGTGCCAAGGGTTGCGATCCCCTTACCAGTCAAAAAAAAACACATACTACTTATATACAAGAGGGTAGGATTTTTCAGTGACTCCTAGTAAGAATTTAAGGATAGATCTCTTGTTTGTTTCATGTATATACGTAATTGGATATGTATCAGAGAATTTTTATTGACTATCTACCATGTATCAGACACAGGGCTAGAATGTGTGAAAAAGATACAAAGTATAACATAGGTCCTTCTCCCCAAGAACTTGTAACATCAATGAGAAGCCAGGTGTCTTTTTGGTAAGGCTAAAACGTGTTTGGTATGCTTTTTAATCATATATGCTAAACACTATTAAGTACTTAGCAATGAAAAGAATGCAAATTCTAGGACTTGAATGGCTGTTGATAGAGAGCACTAATCATGTGGGAAGGGAAGCTCTAGAGTGAAAGTCAACAAGATCAATAACCTGGCTCTGGCTTCGGTTTATTACTAAGTCACCATTGTTCTTTGGACCTTATTAGCAAAATAACCGCTTTAATCTATATTAGGTGTGTCAAACAATTTTCATCTCCTGTGTAGACTAATGGATTGTTAGTTACTACCTGGAGTATTGTGTTGAAAAGGAGTCTATGGCCATATATGATCTCAGAAGAAAAAAAAAGAAAGAGTGTCATGATTGAGTCATCCATAGCACAATATTAGGAATTGTTCTCTGTTTGTAGTCCCTGGATTCAATTATTTTAATGGTTCTTCCATCAGTAATTTTCCATGAGATTTATGC
>NW_007729878.1:197490-204181 GCF_000696425.1 Galeopterus variegatus
AGTCCCTGGATTCAATTATTTTAATGGTTCTTCCATCAGTAATTTTCCATGAGATTTATGCATGCCTTAATTGGTAATAAACCAAAGTTTTCCAAATCTCCACGGGAATATACATCAATGAGAAGACTCTTGTCCAGAAGTAGAAAGCAAAGGACAATTAAGAAGAGAGAAAGTGCACTGAAGAAAGGAGAGACCAACTTTGTGGAAAGTTAGAAAAGCTGAATCAGGAGAACCATGCACTTAGCGCAGGGCAAGGACTATAGAAATAAGTCATTGTTGCAGAGGCCTCAGTCAACAGGACCTTGGGGTAAATCCAGCATAAACTGAGGAGGAAATTTGCTTGAAATGAGAAAGAGAAGAGGGCATTTTGCAGGGCAAGGACTATAGAAATAAGTCATTGTTTCAGAGGCCTCAGTCAACAGGACCTTGGTGTAAATCCAGCATAAACTGAGGAGGAAATTTGCTTGAAATGAGAAAGAGAAGAGGGCATTTTAAATAACCTTCCCATTAGCTGGTATTTAAAGAGTACTATGAAATGTCCTGAGGAGTTCAAAGTGAAAACCATGGCTATTACCCTGGAGGAGCTTAGAATCAATTAGTATCTGTGAAATCAGTCTGTGACATGAGCCTTATTAGTACTATAGGAGCTATGAGAATTCAAATTAATGGGCATGAGAATGGCCAGAGAGCACTTCAAAGAAGAACTTAGACTTTAATTGGACTATCAGTGCTGGAGTCACTTTTCCAGAACTATCCATTTAATAAAATAACATTGAGTGCTATAAAATACCAGGCACTGTGCTAGGTGACTCGAGGTACACAGGGAAAAAATTAAGAAGATAAGGTTTCTTATCTCAATGAGCTCACAAAGAAAAGTATACGTGGACAAACAATGACAATACAATGTCACTGATGATCCCTATAAATTTAGGGAATTAACAGTCTTCATTTTAAAAATTAAGAGACTGAGCCTCAGGAAGACTAACTAGCTTGTCTAAGATGACACAGTTAGTAGGTGCAAGAGTCAGGTTTAAATTCAGATCATTTTGACAGCAGAACGTCTGCCCTTTCTTTCCATTACTTCATGCTATGTCTGATTAGAGCCCAGAGGAAGGAGAGCATTGCTAATTATGCCTTATGTAAGAGAGACGACTTCAAAAATGTGATATTTGATCATGATCTTGAAGTTGAAGTAGGAGTTTGCTGCACACAAAGGAAAAAGCATAAACATGAAATTACAGGCATTCTGAAGTAGGGTTGATGACAGAGGAGAAGGCATCTGGGAAGGCCCGGTAGCCAGCCTTAATCCACTCTGTCCTTCTTACCAGGTTGTTGACTTTGTCACAGAAAAGAATTCGAGAGCAGAGTCCGAGTAGAAAATGAGAACAGGTTTAGGGTAACAAATAAGAGACATAGATTTCAGAGAGAATGCAGCCTAGCTCCAGAGATGGAGCAGGGCCCACACCAAGTTTAACACAAAAGTAAGAAATACTCACATAGTTTAGCACAAAGTGCAGGCTGGCTCAAGAGAGTGAGCAGCTGCTTGCTAAAAGTAAGTTTGTTACAAAAGGAAAGTATACACATCTCAGCCAGCAAAATGGGGATTGGCCCCAGGAAAGTGAGCCACAACCCTGCCTTCTGCCAGAATTCAACTTTTATAGTCTTGCTATCTAATATTTATTCTTGCTATCTAGTGAATATAAACTTCACTTTACTGAGCATGCTTGGCTATCATGGTTCTATAAGCCCTTTCTACAGAGCATGCCCAGCCACCGGATTTGCATAAGTCAAACTCCTGAGGTCTCACCTTGGTGCTGAAAAAAGGTCCAACTAGCAACAGTAACTCTCCTCTAGGGGAGGGCCTAGAGGAGGGACCTAAGATCTTGGGGAGTGGCTTGAAACCCAGAGGTATGTTCTGTAACCTAAGCCCATGGAAACCAAGCCCCTCCTATCTCAGGATCAAGCAAGTCAAGGACACCAGTGCACAGACGTTGGCGGAAGTAGTAGCAAATGGGGTTGACAATGAAGGACAGGAAGTCAGAAAGCTTGTATATAAGACCTGTTTACAAGGTTTGGAGCTTATTGAATTTTGAGACTATCAGTGAGAAAATCTGATGCTCTCTATTTGTAAGTTCCTGTTTGTGACTAATGAAATTCTCAGGTTTTCTATGCACTTTGTGTGCTTCAGAAAGTCTGTGTCTACACACGCAAAGACAAGTGGACTGCTATGTCAGTAATCTGGGTAATTCCAGCCTACCCAGGCCCCTAAGCTCCACAAGGTCATCAGTTTGGATGGGTCTACTTGAGACCCGTCTCAGTTCCCCAGATCTCAATACAGCCAAGCTGTCCTGGTATTGTCTGTCAAGTTCCTAATGAGTCTCCATTCAAACCAGCTGCTAGTGAAAACTTAATCACTCCTTAATTTCTTTCATTGTTCTAACTTTTTCCATCAATTTCCTAACCAGCCATTCTGTTACTGATTGAGAGGTTTAGGAAACTGCATAATCTTCAGAATCAAGCTGTTCTGCATTGAAAAATCAATGATTATTTAGTGACTTATACTAAACTTTGTTTTTATTTCTAAGTCCCTTGCAATTTTTTTATTATTGAAACATAATTGATTATACATATTTGTGGGGTACAGAGTTAACTGTCAGTATTTGTGTACAATATGTGATGATCAAATCAGGGTAGTTGGCCCAATTGTCATTACAAAATATACTCATTCTTTGTGTCCATTAGTCCATTTCTCCCTAGCCCTTTGTAATTTAAGGAAGGTAAATATGTAGGAGAGAGTATGAGAGCTGTCAATATCCTCACTATATGTCAGCAATGTACAATGTATAAGTGTCCCCTTTGCATTGTAAATTCTTTCTAAAGTAAGGTAGGTTATAAATAAATAACTAGTCCTGTTTATCATCAAGCAGGGACATAACGAAGGTGACAGCTGTAATTTAAAGCAGTAGGAGTATCCATTGTAAAAGTCCAGCCAGTTTACATACATCTGTTCATCACCACCACAAAACTTCAAAGGAAATTATTTATTCCCTTTTTTTATACTTAAGTTGTAGATTTTAAACTCAGAAGAAGCTCCCCCAAAGATTTTAAACTCAGAAGAAGCTCCTCCTCGTTTCTTTACTAGCACTCCCCTACTACCTTTTTTTATACTTAAAGAAACTGAGGTTTATAGAGGTGAGGATATCTGAATTCCAAAGTCCATAATTCGTTTATAATAGCATGCTTTCTTCCTGACTGAAACCATGTCACACTTGTATAATTTAAGAAAAATGAAGAAGTAAATTGAAATGGGTTTAGCTTTATCAAAAATGAACTTGGACATAAATTCAAATACTCAGGAGGGGAAGCTGGTTTTCCTGAACGATGTACGTCTTTCTGCATAAGAGCATTTCTGAACTAAGCTCACGTCTACACACTTTCTCTACTGTGGCCGACCAGAATAAAATGAGGAGACAAGTCTTGGTAAATGTGTTCATCTGGTCACTTAATAAACATTTATTAGATGCCAGTACAAGGTACCTTGATAGGCAATGTGGAGTTGTAAAGACGAGTAAGTCATGGTCACTGCCCTGGAGGAGCAGGTATTCTGGGGGAATGAATGGGTCCTATAGGAAGGAAGTGGTTAATATCAAACAAAAGCGACAGAAAACTTACTTTTAAGTTCAGAAAAGCCGGAGATTCTGGCTTGTAAACTGAGAAAATTCGAACTGGGGGGACTTAAAGAATTAGTAAAATTTGCAAGATGTGGGGCCAGGAAGGAGTAAGATACAGGATAAGTAGAAATAAAGCATGTTTTGCTTTCATGCAAGAAACAGTTTATGAAGGAGAATAGAAGAACTCAGAAGTGGAAAGTTAGACTCCAATCAATTCTGATGCCCCAAATTTTCTGGAAAACTTACACTTTACCCTATAAACAATGAAGAGTTTGACTAAACCAGACCTAGTAATTTTCTCTGGGCTCGCACCCTGAATGCACCTGTAACATTGCCCGTATATCACGACACTGTGAGGGCCCCAGGCAAAAATCCAAACTACTCATCTGTGTGTGCCCAGCACCCAGCACAGTGTCTACCCAACACATACGGACTACTCAATGTACCCTTCTTAGAGCAAAGGGAAGTGAATGATCAGATGTGGGTCCAAAAGGTCAATCTGGCAACAATTAGAAGGACAGGTTGGAGGAGAGAGAGACTGACAGTGGGAGTTGTTCAAGAAAGCTATTACGGCATTCTGGGTGTGAAATTCTGAAAGTTTGAACACAAAACAGGGTCAATAGAAAAGAAAAATAGGAAACTGTTGCTAAAGAGATCAGAAAGGACTATGATGCTTGGACATCTGCCCCAGTGGTTTCTAATAACATTCTATTTCCTTTTCCAAAGAGTTGAGTTCCCATTAACAGGAGATGATGACTGTGAGGGGAGAGTGGGGCAGAGATGAAGTTACAGTGATAGGGTGACAGCAACCTCCCTGAATCAAACTGCAGCTGGCATTGAAAAATCTCAGTTCTACTTCATAGATTCTTGGCACTTTCCATATGGCCATTGACTCTTACTATGTCATTTATAGATGAAGAAAGGGAGAATCATTTCTCTGGGACACACAGAGAGTTGGTAGCAGAGCCTGCCATTGTGCCATTTATCAAAAAAGTGATTTGACAGTGTTTTGTGAGCAAAATGGGAATTATATTTGCTTCATCAGGGTGAGTTATGGTGACTGAATTTGTAACAGCTTCAAAGTGACATTTTGAGTTTCAAGAGAAGAGTTATTACTGCTTTCAAAAGAAAACTCCTTAATAGAGCCAGTCTTTGGATGGCCAGATCCAGGTAAAGAGCTCATATGTCCAGAGATCCACGAAGGAGGGGTGGAAGGAAGGGTGGAAGGAAGGGAAGCCGTGCTGCACCACTCCACAGGGCATCAGGAAGGCAATCTTTGCCCCCAAAGATTTTAAACTCAGAAGAAGCTCCTCCTCGTTTCTTTACTAGCACTCCCCTACTCCAGGCCCTCTAACAGCTTTCTAACTGGTCTTCTTGGCTCATCTTTTTTCTTTGAATTTTTTCCCTATAGTGCAGGCAGGGTGGTTTTAACCAGACTTACACCTTTACATAAAGAACAAATATAGGTACATGTTTAGTGAATTCTACAGCATCACTAGCCCAGCATGGGAAGAGCTGCTAACTTATTGTATTTTCTTTTGAATGTGATAATCACATTTGTCCAAACCTTGAGCTCCCCTGTCCACAGAGAGATCCCCTGTCCACCCGAGCAACACACAGGTAATTCTCTGATAAAGAAGTGCTAGTGGCTTCTCTGCAGATTGTTCCCAGAAGGGCCACAATCAACTTTCTGTGTATGATACATGTAAGGAGGGTCTTTTCTAAACCCAGAAAGCCAGTGGAATGCAATGAACATTTTCGAATGAATAAATATATATTATTTTACTTATTCTTTGTAATTTCTTTGTCAAGTTACTGATGAGGAAAATGCTAGTCTATGGAATGTCATGGAAAATAAATCATGTTCCTTACATATTTTTATGCATGTACATTTCTCAGTAGTCATCTCTCTCTTAGGTCCAAAAGATACTGCTGTCAAAATTACCAAGTTCATCTGCAATCTTATATACCAAATTTAATATAATTTATAATTGACAAAATCTGTCCACTACACACATACACCCAAACATCCATGTTTCACAATATATTTAATATTTACAGTTCTTCCGCCTCCAGCTTAATTATATTTTTAAAATCTTTTTTAAATTGTATATGTTGACACTTAAATGTGTTTGGTCAACCTCATCCCAATGCAAAAGTTGTGAAATTTAAAAAACACCTTTGAAATCTAATATTATTTTCATTGGTTAAGTTAAAGCTTGCAGTTAATTGATGTTATAAGGAGCTGATAAACTGAAACATCATAAATTCACTCGCCCATTGTGCTCTCCTCCTCTCTAATGTTTTCAGTTTTCAGTTTTTTTAAGCTTCTCAGTTTAACAGACATCCGTTGAGGTCATACTGTGTGCCAAGTATTGATTTAGACAATGGAAGTACACCATGAATAACACATGATTCCAGTCTTTAGGAATCATTAAATATCCTGTGGAGACAAATGTATTAGCAAATGATAGAATCCAGTGAGCGCAGAGCGAGAGGTGAGCCCAGGATACTATTTGAACTCAAACCTGGAACATTTAAGCCTCTCTTGGAGTTCATAGGAAAGTTCCTAAAAGAGTTAATAGCCAAAATGAGCCTTGAAGGATTAATAAAATCTAACCAGGTGTAAAAGGATGGAAAGACTGTTGTGGGCAGAATTGATATCATGTAAGGCAGGAAACAGCCCAGTGTGCTCAGGGAAGCCAGAGAAGCTTAAGTTACATAAGTACAAAAGCATAAATGCAAAGCTTCAAGTATCAGGAGATAAGATGGAGGGAAAGTCAGGAACCAGATCATGAAGGACCTTGGTCTTGAGGGCAGTGGAAAGCCTTTGGATGATTTTAGTGAGGTTAGATTAGGATTTTAGCAGATCACTGTGCTGCAGTGTAGAATTAATTTCCCAAAGGAGGCGACCCTAGAGAGCAGGAGTGCATTTCAATAATGCAGATGAGACATGGAGAAGGCCTGACCTAAGACCATAGAGTAGCTATGGAGAAGAGAAAAGAAACCAGAAAATATTT
>NW_007729878.1:205549-207075 GCF_000696425.1 Galeopterus variegatus
GGCCCCTGGACTCTGTTTCTTAGGTTCCAAATCCTCTTTTGCCCAGATGGAGAGGAAGGGAGAGTTGCCAAAGCTTGGCCCTTCACCCACTTGCATAAGGGGTGTTTTTGACCATGAGCTTGCTGACTTTGTGGTTGGGAGAGAAGATCTTAGTGACTCTTGTGGGCAGAAAAGTAGAACATGGCACCAGGACTGATCTCAACCCTCCACCTCTGCCCCTGCCGTTGTCTGCAAATCTGGATGATTTCTGAGATGTCTGCCATATTTTGAAACTACCTGTGGAAATTCCAGAAGAACACACCTGATTAGTGCTTATTGCATTGGAGAACTACTGCATTTCATTCATGGTGCTAGTTATTCCGAACACCTGTATATTGCCTTATTTTCTACAGATTTTTAAATAAGCATTGTTTATTTGCTCCTAATAACCCTATGAGACCCATTTCACAGATGAGAAAACTGAAGTTCAGAAAGGATAAATAAATTACCCATGCTCATAGAGCTAGTAAGTGTCAGAGCTGGCCCTGCACAATGACATATAATTATTGTGTGAGAAAAATAAAATAATTGGTTCTTTAAGCATTTTTATATATGAAGTAATTCTAGATGTTATCAGGATAGCTAATTCTGTCCATTCAATTAATGATGCTAGGGCTAAAGTAATATAAATAGGAGATGTATAATTTGTGGTTATATGAATAACAAGNAAGGCCTGACCTAAGACCATAGAGTAGCTATGGAGAAGAGAAAAGAAACCAGAAAATATTTAGCAGAGGAAAAAATAAATAAATAAATAAATGTGTAGCCTGCAGCACCCACATCAGAATCAGCTGAGGCTCTTATTAAAAATGGAGATGCCCAAGCTTAACCCCGATCCTGTAGAATCAGAATCTCTGGGAGTGGGGGCAGGAAAGCTGCATTTTAACAGTCTTGCCAGAGATTTCATTAGGCATGCTAAAATTTGAGATACACAGGCATAGTGGCTGGCTTGGTATCAGACAGAATGACCAACTTCTATCAGAGTTTTCATAAATATCTCTCAATTAATCTCTTGCTCACCCCCTACCCACATGCACACACATCTCAAACTCTCCCCTTTATAAGACTAGAATGAGCAATCTCCTAACAGTACAAATGGTCCCCAAGTTATGACGGTTCAAGTTAATGATTTTTTGACTTTATGATGGTACAAAAGCAATACACATTTCAGTAGAAACTATACTTAGAATTTTGAATTTTGATCCTTTATTATTTTTTTTACTTTTTACTACTATACATTTTTAATTTTTATCATAAAATATACTTTGTGTTAGATGATTTTGCCCAACTGTAAGCTAATCTAAGTGTTCTGAGCATGTTTAACATAGGCTAGGCTAAGCTATGAATTTCAGTAAATTATGTATATTAAATGCATTTTTGACTTATGATATTTTCAGCTTATGATGGATTTATCAGGACATAACCCTATTATAAGTCACAGAGCTCCTGGACTCTGTTTCTTTTTTTTTTTTTCTTTTTTTTTTTTT
>NW_007729878.1:208639-217746 GCF_000696425.1 Galeopterus variegatus
AAAAAAAAAAAAACAGGCTCTGAAATTATACTATCCTGGTTTCTATTCTTAGCTTTCCTAACCATGTGATCTGGAGCCAATAAGCTTCCATTTGAGACTCTGATTTTTAAATTTTAATAATAAAATCTAGAGGATAGTTTGCAAGTTCCTTAAAGGCAGGGAATATGACTTATTTAGAGCATAAAATAGATTATGGCACTCAACCAATAATTATTGAATTAAATAAAGTGAGAAGAAAGAAGATGGTATAGTAGGAGGAAAGTTATGTAAATTAGAAGACACGGTCCATGTGTTTTTGCCGTAGCTTGTGAATGGAGAACTGTATGATTTATTGTTGCCTTTAGAGGATGGTTCTCTTGATATGAGTGTTATCTCCTTTCATTTCAAAAAATAGGTTTTGAGTTTCCTCTGTGTACAGGAATACTGCTCTGGCCACAGGGTGGAAACAAAGATGAGTAAGGCCCCAGTTCTGCCATCCAGAGCTTACCTTCTAGTAGACACACACGCACACACATGCACACGCACACACGCACATACACACACACACACACGCCCCACCATAATATATGGCACAAAAGTTTAGTAAGACATGTACAGAGTCTTAATGGGTTTTCAAAGGGGAGAAAGAGCCTACTCTGAGTAATGGTAATTAAAAAATGGTTCTAAAAGAGGACTGAGTAAAATTTCACCAACTGTAGAGTAAATGCCTTTTTACACATAGAAAACAGTAGAAACAAAGGTAAAGGAGAAGAGGGTGTCTGGAGACCAGCGTGTAGTACATTTGACGACAGCACACACGAGGAGGAAGATAGGTCAGTAAGGTGTAAATGTAGCTTGAGGCCCAACAATAGAGGTATTGAGTATTCCTTTAAAAAGTTTGAGGAAGCTATTCTTTGGGTCCTGGGGAGCCCTTAGAAATATTTGGACAGAGGAGTAACTATCCTGTCATTTGTGAATGAAGAGGTTGACTTGTTGCTGAGAGGATACCTGGGGTGACTGGAGTGGGGAGGCACCTGGGACAGAGCATTGGAATGACCTGAGGGAGAAGTCACAGAAGCCAGTCACAGGGACTTAGCAGTGGCATTTAGCAGAGGATGTTAAAAATGGCATCCATAAACCTGTGGGAGATTGTGAACAGAATGAGTTACTAGTTAGCAAAGAAAGAGGTAAAAGGCAAATTGTGCAAAGTAATGGTGACGGGAGGGAGAATAAACTTGGCAGAACCCAGACTAGAAATGATAACTGTGCGTATACTTCCAGTTCTGTCTTCAAGCTGCTATCTCCCCATCAGCCACCCCAATACATCTGTCTTACCTGCCAGTTGAAGTCTCCAGCATTAGGTATTTGCTATGTGCTATTAGAAATTGACAGCAGTTTATTCATGACACTGAATTAACCACCGAATTAAATTGAAAACCAACCCAGAACAGAATAAATAACATTGTTACTAAAATAAACTTTTTTTTAAAAATTGGAGCCAATTTTAGACAGATTGCCAGGTTAAAAGTAGAAGGGTGGTTGTGATAAATTCACTCCTCCTGTGCAATTGAGGAATTCTTTGTTGCTACTAGAAAATAAATCCTTGTATTTGCAGAGCACTTTGATACCTTATCCATCTCACAGATGAGGAGGCAGGGTCAGAGCAAATTAATGACCTGCCTGCAGTCACACAGCCAGGTGCTGTTCTGTGGAGACATATGAATATTTATTTGGTATAGAGTTTCATTTATTTAGCAAAGATTTACAAGGTGTCTTTCATGCCCACCACTGTGCTAGGGCCTGGGGAAAACAAAGCCACCTGACCCTTTGCCCTTGCTCTTGGCAAGTATTGAGTGGTCTGGGAAAGATTTGAATTTTCTTTGAAGTTGCCACTCGAACTATGAAGTTGGATACATGATCTATTCCTCTCAGGCAGTCAACAAACCTACCACTTCAATCCCAGTTATGCCACTGGCCGTATCATCTGAGACAGACCAATTACTCCTTTCTAAAATGGGACTTGTAAGAGGGGCAGAGGAAACTTGCTTCATTAAGATGTGAGGTAGACTACCCTAAAGAGTCATAGTATGAAGGCTATTACAGCAAATGAAAATTACACTTCTCAAGAAAAACATTCATGTGTAGCGCACTCTGTTGGTCTATCTGTCTATCCATCTATCTATCATAATGTAAGTGCCATGAATCTGCCACCTAACATAAAGGCATGAAACAATGAAAGGTATATCATGACTAAGGAGTATGATTTATCCCATTCGATGTACTTGAAGTCTCTTTAGGGGAAAAAGAGAAAAATAACTGTGTTTCCATGCAACAAGGGCAATTAGTATACATAGGTAACAATGGGGAAGCTATGGAAACATCCTTCATTTGATAGTAGTGATTGCTGTGTAATACCAACAGTTTCCATTCATTCACAGAGTTCTGGGAAATGTGGGTGACACACCTACAAAGTGAGAGCTTTCACAGTGGCTGTCTCACATTTACTGCAAGCACTTGTCACTATAAGTGAGAGCCTATCTCACTTGGAAAGAAGTGAAAAGCTTGCAGATACACCATTTGCCTTTCATGTTTTGACAACATCATGAATATTTGTAAAGATAGCACTGTACCACTCTACCACTTGTTGAAGCTGGTGTCTGGGCATTCTTGAGGTGAATAGTTGTTTTTCCTCCATGGCCCCAAGAAGCTACCGTTTCTGTCTGTAGTTGGTTTGTGATCATCTGCCACAGAGAACTAACACCTTAATGAATTTGGGGCATAAGTTCAATGTGAACAACAGACCCAATCACTCCTCATTCATGGGGGAGCACTCTGTGAACACCTCCCAAGTCTGCCAGCCCTTGGTGTAGTGGAGTGCAAGGAGCACAAATCCAAATTAGTTAGACAAAAAAAAAATAACGCAAATCTATGATTGCTACTCAGTGCAATAATTGTTTTTTTAAAAGTAAAGAGCTTCCACCCCCGACTCATCCCCAAAAGCTGACTGAATTTCTGTGCTTATCCCCTTCTCAATAACAGGCAAAGCTCACATTTGGCAAGTGAAGAATTTGACTTTGATCAGTATTTCTAAATTGTAATAACAATACGAATAGCATTTATTGAAGATTGCTTATAAGCCAGGCATTTTGCTAAATGTATTAGAAGGATTTTTCTGATTAAATTCTCATAACAACCTCAGAAGATAAAGACTACATAAAGGCCTCTCTTAAAGAAAATAATCCATCTGGGCACCCCCACTCGGGGTTGACATAAAAACATAAAATTAGGTATAAACACCTTATTATTATAGCTCATATCATCTATAAATTTAAAATACATTTACAAATTAAATACTATATACATAGCATTTATATACAACAAATCTGTAACAGCAAAATTCAAAATCACCAACATTAATATGATTGGTGATGTTTTATTAAAATAAAATCTACTTCCACAACGTAATCATGGTATGGCTGCAGTGTGGAAGTTCCTTCTGGGTGTTAGGAAAGACTCAGTTCTCTCACTACTATTTCTCGGTAGACCCACTGTAAAACCACCGCGAAGGCCCTAGGCTGGCCCTCACTCCTCACCGTTTACCCAGCCCCCAGCACCCAGGCTGCCATCTGGAGTCGCTGAATGAATAATTATAGACCTCAGTTGCCATACCATAGACACCCTCTGTGGCTGTTGTCTCTGCCCCGTGTTTAAGTTCCTGAATCCTCTTGAGGGTTTCCTTGCCTCACTGTGCAGTGCTCAGCTGTGCTCTCTGCACTGTGAGCAGACATCTGCCTGGAGCAGCACCTTACTCCAGCCCCTACCTGTGGTGAATTTCTTGTCTCGGAGCAAGCTTTTTTTCATTTATCTTTCATTTTTATTCTTATTATTTACAATTGCATATCACATCATAGTAAGTAGACAAATGTGCCTAAGACTTTGATTGGTAGATTTTGTGACTTTCTGTGGGATGCAAAATTCTGCTTCTTTGGGAATTTATAATCCCAATAATCAGAGTTGCTGATTAAATGACAAAAGAGTGGTTTCTACATGTGATTTCTGTAGAAAGTTTTGTACTGCTCATTTATTGCCTATTTGCACAGAAGTCAATATTTAAAGTACTATATGTAACAGAGGGAATCTTCACAGTTCAGGCTGGAGCTGCCTCATGAGTGTCTTTCCCACCATTCTCCTGAGCCCCACTCTTCCCCAAATCCCACACTCCATCGACACAGCTTCTCACCATTCCTCAGCCACTCAGATAGGGGAGGAGTGGAGGGCAGAAGGGGTGGCCGTGCACCTCCCCGCTGGGCAGGCCTTTCCTCTACCTGAAACATGCTTTGCTATTTTTCCACCTGCTATGGGTCAGATGTGACCCCCAGAACTTCATGGGTTGGGAATTTGATCCCCACTGTAACAATGTTAAGAAGGTGGGAAATCCAATTATAATATTTGAAAGGTAGGGCCTTTGAGAGGTGATTAGATTGTGAGGACCGTGTCCTCGTTAATGGATTACTCCATTCATGGAGTGATGAGTTATCATGGGTGTGGACTGGTGGCTTTGTAAGAAGCACATGAGAGAGCTCTTGCCATGCTCACCATATGACACCCTGGTCACCATGGGACCCTTGTAGAGAGTTCCCACCCAGAAGGAGGCCCTCACCAAATGTGCCCCCTAGATGGTGGACTTCCCAGCCTCCAAAACTGTAAGGAATAAATTTTGTTTCTTTAAACGTTACCCAGTTTCAGGCATTCTGTTATAAGCAACAGGAAACGGATTAATATACCACCTGACATCTCCTGCTCATTCCCTAATTCCGAGATAAAATGCTGTCTCTGAGCCTTCTCCAGCTTCCCTGGCTCCCTCCTTGGTGCCCTGTCAGCCTGTCATACAGATCTCCATCATAGCTTATTACACACTGTGAGCATCTCACTTTGTGTTCCTGTTATTTACTATAGCCATATTATAAATATTGTATGTGGGGGATAAAACTCAGCCCACACCCCATTCAGCAAGAGCCAGCCTAGGAAAGAATAAGTGTTTATAATTTATATTCCCTCTTCCCAGAGAGGGAGGCTGTTTCTAATTTGTACCAGGCACTTTTGCCATTGGAGGCCTGAGCACAATGTTTGGCAAAAACAATAAATGCTTATGGAATAATAATAAAAATGGTTCTCACTTATTGAGCACTTACTATGGCTCAGCCCTTACATACCTGGTTGCATTTAGCACTGCAGCAGCCTATGATGGATGTATTAGTAACCCACTCTCTGTAATCTTCAAGTTGTAGACATTGCTGTTAAAATTATCTTCTAGGATGTGCACTCTTCAGCCTCTGAGGTGAGACTTGAGCATGAGTAGAGAATAATAATGTTATTTATTAAACACTATTTCCCAGACACTGTGCTAAGTCCTGTGAGTGCGTTTCCTTACAAGTGAAATGTAATTGTTACATGGATGGCATATCCAAACACGGTGCCAAAATTCCTCCCCAGGCAGAAGAAGCATTGGAGGAAAACAATAGCATGTTCTTTCTGGCTTTATAGTGACAATTGGTTTACAGTGACAGACTCACCCAGTGATCACCAGTGTCTAGTTCAGAAATAAGAACCTGTTGGGCTGTGAAGTAAACATGAATGGGAAAGGGGTGTGTGTGTGTGTGCATGTGTGTATGTGAGAGAGAGGAAGTGTTGGGGTTTTTTAAGGTATTTTATTCTGTTGAATTGTGGGCATGTGTTTTTCATGGCTTTTATCTCAGCACTCTAAAATCCTAGAGGAATTTAAATCCTGGCCAAGTGAGAAACTGTACTTTTATCAACTACTATTCCAAGTTTAGCAATGCTTGATTTTTCTCTTCCGAAAAAATGAACCCTTGAGAAACCCTTGGGCCACTCACACACTCACATTATAAATGTAATCCACTCCTCTGACTGACCCTGCTGTCTTAGAAAAGATAATCCACTTGCTTACAGCAAATGAAATGCATCTCAAAGGACACGTTCAGATGAAAGACATGGTATGGGTTAGACCAGAGAGCCTGAGACAGAAACCAAGAGGCCTGTCTTCTCATCCCACCTCTCCACTCACCTGCATGACCCAATTCCTAACAAGAGTCCTAGTCCCTGTGATTCGTCCTGCTAAAATGCGGCTACTGGCTGAAGGCCAGGAGTCTCAGCTATCAGGGATTTGCCTCTGCTTGTAAATTACCCTCCTTTCATTGGAGCAGGAGGTGAGAATTACTCAATCGAGCACAACGTAACAAACAGTACCATTTATTATTGTGCCGCACTTTCTCCTGTGCCCTCGTTCAGTCCTGGGACACGAACGCTGCAAGGGACCTCTTGTGCTGTGGGTCTGCAGCCGACATCTGATGGTGGGAGGCAAAGAGCAAACTGTGTCATCATCCAAGTAGGTGAAGCTGAGTACCTCTCCTATCTGAAGGAGAGAAGGATGGGAGGAGATTGGAGAGGTAAGAAGGAGGAACAACTTTGCAGTGTAGATTCTGAATGCTGTAAGGAACCTTCAGGGTCATCTCATTGAACTCTCTGATTGACAGAAGAGGAAACTGATGCTCAGAGATAGAAAGTGACTGTCCTAAGCTCATACAGATAGGAGGGACCAAGAACAGGGCCAGGAGTCTCTCCTCTGGATTTCCACGGCTTTGATAACCTGAATATTTGCCTACTTCTTTTCACTGGACAGTGGGCCTCATGAGCAAAAGATCTTGTCTGTGTTAGTTCACAGCTGTATTCTAGCACCTAGTATGAGCCCTCACACACAAGTGCTCAAGAAATAATTGATAAATGAAGAGATGAACCAAGACTTACACCCAGGTCTCATATCTCTCAGCCCAGAATTCTTTCGGCTTTGCCCTTTCTCTCTGAACACTTGTCATGCATGGTGAGTTTTTAATAGTACATTGAGGGGAAGTTGTATCAAAAGTGGAAACTGTTCCAAAGGTATATATATTAAAACTGGAAGCTCTTTGTCTGTAATTTGTTACTTACACATTCACTAACTCACAAGATATGTCTCTTGATTCAGTCTTTAAATGCAAGCAAGATAAGTGGACTTAGACAAAAGAAAGAGCTTTTTTTAACTTTGTGGGATGTAGTGCCATGAGGAGTAGTCAAAGAGAAAAGAAGCACTGTGAACTTTGCCTCCTGGAGCAGGTGTGTGGCTCACCTTTACCACATTTCTGGAAGTAACTTGTAATTGAGGAAAAAACATGCTGTGTATGTGTCTAACAAAGAAGCAGTGTACCTGGGCTTGTATGCTTTGTAGGTTTCTAACAAAGAAGCAGTGTAGCAAAGAACCAGGACTGGGCTCTTATCTCTGCCCTGTGCACCCCTCTGACTTAACAAATGCCTGGGAGTATATAATGATGCCAGCCTCACCCTGTGACATCTCATTCCTGCATCTAGACAAACCATATTATGAAATGAAGTCACTGGGCCCTCCCAGTTCCTGCCAGCAATAGGCCACAGCATCTGTTTCCCGACCAGCAACACAGCTATTAACCAATTCTTCCTGCACCTAACATTGCTTAGGCAACTACTGTGTCCTTAGTATCTTCTAGGCTCTGAAATAGTCCAAATAAAAATCAAAATAGTAGTGAACTTTGGGCTTTGGAGTCTGAGAAAGCTGAGTTTGAATCCCCGTTCTGACACTTTACTAGCTGGGTAAATGATGTTACCTCTCTAAGCCTGTTTTCTCATTTGTATGTGTGGAATAATATAGACAGAAGTGTGTGTGTGTGTGTGTGTGTGTGTGTGTTTATGTGGTGCATATGTATAAGTCAGTATTGAGGGGATGATTCAATAAAATAAGTGTGAAATGTTTAAGAAGATGTATAGTGACAGTGGCACAGAGGAAGACTTCAATAAATATTAGTTGCTATTATTGTTAATGAATTTATATACTACTTGGAGAAATGGCAGTTATCAGAGAACAGTTAAGAACTCTGCCTAGTTCCTTTCGCTGGTGGAATATCTTCCCTCTTTGTTCCCTGTTTGACTTGGTGAACGATGATCTACCCTTCAGTGTCTACCTCACATTTGCCCTGTTGCTTGCCTATCCTGCTCTGCACAACAGAACTTACCCTGCCGTCCTCATGCCCCTTTAGTACCTTGTACACACTGTCACATTGCCCTAGTAACTTAGGAATCTCTCCCTGTAACTGAATTGTGAATCATATAGAGTTTATTGTAGCTCCAGTTCCTAGCACAGTGTCTGGATTATACATATACTCCGTGTATATTTGGTGCATGAATGAATGGATGTAACTGGCTAGGAAAGAGGGGCCTGGAGTAGTTAGGAAAGCCTCCTGACAAAAGAAAGCCCATGAGTGATGAGTAACTTCAGATGTACTTGCACAGACAGCAGTGGAAACGGGGAAAGGTTGAGCATTCTGTGACTTTACCTTGGTGTAAGTCAATGCATGGATGTGAGTGAGTCTTTTCCTCACACAGGTAAAAGTGAATCAGCTACACAGCTTCCCTGTTGGCCTCATGGGGTCACATAACCTTCATGATAGGTGCAAAACCAGTCAGAAAGATTGCCAGAAGAGGAGAGGAGCCCCCAGGAATGTTGCAGAACTGGCATTCTTGGGAATGAGGAAATAAAACTGAAGAGGGATGCACTCCCTGCAAATAAGCATATTACCTCTTGCTCATGGAAAGCATTCATTGTTATCATAGCCTTTGGGGACTGATCACAGAAATCTCATTGCTTGAACTACTTGAAAAAAATAAAGCAACAGAGATTACATTTCAGAAAGAAGGAATAAAATTCCACAGAAAATCATTTGCCTGGAAAAATTCTCACCAATGGTTATTGTGGCTATCTGCTGAGAGCAGAGTAAAATGCATACTTGGAATCTTTGCAAGCAGTCACAGAAAAGGCAGTATCACATAGTGGGTAAGAGCTCAACTCTGGAGCCAACTGCTTGGGTATGAACCTTGGCTCGTGACTCCTAGCATGTAAGCCCTCAGGCAAGTGACTCAACCTCTCTATACCTCAGTTTCATTATGTGTAAAATGGGAACACAATTTATAGCCACTTAGTAGGAGCTGATATGTGGAAAGCACTTAAGATGGTCAAGTCACATATAGCACTTAGAAAAGTATCT
>NW_007729879.1:0-18728 GCF_000696425.1 Galeopterus variegatus
GGGGGGGGGGGGGGGGGGAGAGGAAGATATAACAACTACAATTTTTTTGAAGTTCTTACAAGAAGCAAATGGAAAGGACATGCTTGGGTGGGTGGGGGGAGAGGGAGGAGGGAGGGAGGTTTCGGTGATGGGCCATAATACTCAACTACATTGTATATTGACAAAATAAAAATTAAAAAAATAATAATAAATAAATCAGTAAAACTTATACAAGAGTATTTTTTAAAGTTTGAGGAAAAATAGAATTAAAATATGATACCAAAACCTCCTGTGAATTTTTTTGAAGTACCCTCATGTGTGTATTGCTATGGACTGAACTGTGTTCCTCCAAAATTCCTATTTTGAAGCCCTAACCCCTAATGTGACTACATTTGGAGATAGGGTCTTCAGGAAGTTATCAAGGTTAAATGAAGTTTAAGAGTGGGGTCCTAATCCAATAGGACTGGTGGCCTTATAAGAAGGGAAAGAGAAATATCAAACTCTTCCCCTCATCCCCCCACACAGCAAAAATGGCAGCTGCCTACAAGCCAAGAGGAGAGGCCTCAGAATGAAACCTATCTTGCTGACAGCTTGATCTTGAACTTCCTAGCCTCCAGAATTGTGAGAAAATAAATCTGTGTTTAAGCTACCCAGTCTATCGTATTTGGTTACGGCAGCCCAAACTCAGATACACGCACGTGCGCGCGCGCGCACACACACACACACACACACACACTGGCAGGTAGAAGCACAGAGGAGGTGGCTTTTTAGCTCAGTTAGGAGGATAGGTAACCCAGGCTGGAGATCTTGAGTACCTGAATTTAGGCGGTGGCCAGAAAGAGAGAAGTTTACACCATTTCAAGAGAGCACCACTTGACTTCTCTGCTGCAGCTGACTAGCACCTGGACTGCCCATGGATACAGGAAGATAACCATACATCTGAGATAGTAGGAGCATTACAGGTTCATGGTTTTCCAAATGGGGTACAAGTTGTCCTCTAGGTCTCCAGTCAGCTCCCTCTCCCCAACTCCTTCATATTTGATTCTCAATCCACTGGTCTTCTAACTCATTCTTCTCTACACCTCTTCTCTAGGTCTCAGCAGATGACCTTCCTTCTTCCCTCTCCTGCACACCTATACCTGGTTCAGTCACCAAATCTTAGAAGCCACCCCCAAGTCATCTTTCCTCTTCTCTTCCTCCAAAACACTGCCTCAATCCAGAATCATATCTGGTTGGCAATGAGATAGGAGGTGCTCAGTTTCCCTGGTTTCAGGTTTCAGACACACCTCCAGGCTTCAAGCCCCTCCCCAAGGTCTCAAACCCCTCCTCTAGGCACTTCCCTAGAGGAGAGTTACTGTTGCTTATTGGACCTATTTTTGGCACCAACACAGGAAGATTGAGACCACAAGGGGCTAACTTACACATATCCAGTAGCTGAGTGTGCTCAGTAAAAGGAATTTATACAGGCTTATATGACCCCAGTGACCAAGCATGCTCAGTGGAAGAGAGTTGTCTTTTGAATGACCTTCCACTAGGGGTGCTAAAGAGAACAGAATATTCTTGAATATGTCTGGTGCGTGTGATGGAATTTGACCAATGAAAATGTCAACTGAGTATGTGCAAGACTAGGTTACGTAACTGGGAACCACCCCCTTAGTTGAATATTCATTAGACAGCATGAATATGTATTAGACAATGAAACTATAAAAGCTAAATCCTGGCAGAAGGTGGGGATTCACTTTCCTGAGGCCAGCCTGCACTTTGCTGGCTGAGGTGTGTATGCTTTACTTTGGTGTTAAGCTTATTATTAGCAGGTGGCTCACTCTCTTGAGCCAGGCTGCACTCTGTACCAAACTTTAAGTGTTTCTTTTGTGTTAAACTTGGAGTGGGCCCTGCTCAGTCTTAAGAGCTAGGCCACACTCTCTGTGAAATCTATATCTCCTATTTGTTACATTGAAACATGTTCTCACTTTCTACTGTGACTCTGCTCTTGAATTCTTTCCCATGGCGGATTGAAGAACCTGGTAATGGGGTGGGTTGAGGCTGGCTATTGGGCTTCCCCAGACCCTCTCCTCCATTATCAGTAATAGCCTCCCAACTAATCTCCTGTCTTTTAGTTTGCCGCTCTGATCATCACCGACCCTGCTGTCACAGTGATCTTTCTAAATCTCATGATGACACACTTCTGCTGATTATTGTCCCACAGTTCTCTGAATTTCAGGGTCAAGTTCAGATCTTTTCCTTAGCACATCCCTGTTGGCCTCTGCTGTGGATTGTTGGAATTGTGTCCCCAAAGTTCATACATTAGAAGCTTAATTTCCACTGTAATTGTTGAGGGTGAGAAATCCTATTATGGAAATTGAAAGGTAGGGTCTTGAAGAGGTGATTAGATTGTAGGACCATGCATAGTGAATGGATTAATAATGGTGGTCAGGGGCATGCTTCTGAGGGCTTTAAAAGAAGAGCACACAAGAGGCTAGTCTCTCTCTGCTTCGCCATTTTCTGCTATGTGAGACTCCTGGGTCACTGTCACCATCACCAAGGCCCTCACCAAATGTGTTTCCTGGACTTCGGACTTCCCAACCTCCGAAATTATAAGAAAAAAATTTCATTTTCTTACAAAATACCAAGTTCCAGGTATTTTGTTATAAGCAACAGAAATGGACTAATATAGCTTCTCTAGCCCAAATTTTTCACATATACTCCTCCACCCTTACACACATACTTCATTCTGGTTATACTAAACTAGTCCTCTGACTGTCCTGTTATTTTGTGCACTTTCTGTTCCTCACTTTGGAATCACCTTCCCCTTTCAGTCAACTTTTTGTCCTTCAAGATTTACAGACAGAATTATCTTTCCCAAGAAACCTCCCCAGACCCCTTCTGATTTAGGTACCCTCCTCTGTGTTCCCTGTGATTAACTCTGCCCCGGCCCATGTTACACAAGCACTATGCTGTGATTTTGGTTTACTTGTCTGTCTCTCCTGCAGTCTGTGTTTTTTTCATCCTCCATGCCAAGCATGGAGCCTGTCACATAGCAGGTCTCAAAAGTGCATGTTGAAAGATTAATTTTAGAAGTAGAACCACAGGGCTTAGTGAGCCCCAGGAGGGAGACATCAAAGAAGATGTTGCTGAGGCCTTATATTAGGGAGTAGAGATTTCGTGGTTTGGACATTGGCAGGGGGGATCATCTGTGAGCTGCAGATGAGGCAAAAGCTGGTCTGCCACTCTCACTTTTCAGCTCACTGAGCCAATTGGCTTGTAAACCAGGTAGAGTCGAAACGAGGAGGAAAACTACACTTCCCGTCATGCCTCAGGGCACCGCTCCTATTTCCCATCCCTTCGTCACCGCCTCTTCCCCACAGAAGTGAAGGAGCACTTCCGGGTTAGGCAATAACCTGGACCCGGTAGCGTCAGGCTGGCCCAGTAGGTCGTCTCTCCGAAGCTCCTCCTTCGCTCCGGTTTTTCCGGGAACCCAGCTTTAATCTAGGCAGTGTGGGACAGGTTTTCCCAGCTCCTGCGGGTGCCCTCCGGTCAGTCTGCCGCACCGAAGCAGGCGAGGTCCTTTCCCTGTGGAGGCTCGGAGTTCCGGTAGGGCGCAGCGGGCCGACGGCACGCGGCAGGGAAGCCAGTCACCCGGGTGGTGCTTTGGCGCTGACCTTTTGCCCCTTCTTTCTTCTTTTCGCGATTCCAGCGTCCCAGACTCGTGTGCGAGTCCCCCATGGCAGATACGACCTCAAACGGCCCCCAAGGGGCGGGCGCTGTGGTAAGTGAGTGGGAAGGATCATCTGGCTTGATTAGCAAGAGTTAGGAAGGAGCAGGAAGTGTTGCGAGCGGGTCCCGAGGCGTTCTAGAAGCTCGATGCTTGCAGGACTGGGGTTAGGGGTGGGGTGGGGGTGGAGAGGGGAGTGTGAGCGAAGATGTAGAAGGAGCTACAAGTTTGTTTCCAAAGCGACAGCAGACCGGCCTGGATGCTGTGGAAATTGGGTCTTCTTGCCTCTACCCACACCTCGGTCTCTGAATGTCCTAGGCCCCAAGGATGCCACCGAGGTTGCGTCGCGACACACACTCATGACGCACACGCGTGCTGGTAGAGAACATTTCTCCCACGTAATGCCATTGTGTAGAAATTACGCAAAGGGAGGAGAGCGGTCTTTTTCTTCTTCACTTTGTTCTTTTTGAAAAGAAATATTACGCTTTTGTAAAAAAAAAAAAAAAAAAGTGTATTTGAAATGCTGACCTGGAACTGACTGGTTGATTGTACCCGAAGCATTATTACTGTCCTCTAGTTTTTTAAACCCTGTGAGTTTGAATTGTGCGAGTCTCTTTTTTAAGCAACATTTTGCAAAATCTTTAAATACACACTTTTTAACTTTTTCTTTTGATACCCCATTTGAGTATTAGTCATGATGGTTAGCCAATAAATACTTAAGTATTCTACATGACCACAATGCAGTTATCACATTTGGAAAACTTAACATTGATATATCTTATTACGTAATATACAAGCCGTGCTCAAATTTCCTTAATTGTTCTTTAAAGCTGTTTTCTCTTCTTCCAATATCCAATCAGAAAGCATTCACTGCATTTACTGGTCATATCTCTTAATCTAGAAGAGTTCCCCTGCACTCTTCCCTTTTTTGTCTTTCCAGACACTGATAGTTTTCAAGAGTCCAGACCTGTTGTTTTGCAGAATACTCCTCAAATTGGAGTCTGATTTTTTTCCCCCCTCATGAATAGATTCAGATTAAACATCTTGTGAGGAATAACGCATAAGTGATACTGTGGCCTTCTCATTTGTGCATTTCTTACACATATACAGTAAATCAGTAAAACTTATAGAGGATACTTCAAAAAGTTTGTGGAAAAATAGAAGATAATATGAACCTTTCCATGAAATTTTTGAAAACGTGTGTGTGTGTGTAAGTGTGTAAGTGTAAGCATTTTTTGTTGATTTATCCCATCATTGGATAATTTAGGTCTGATTATTTGGTTAAGGTGGTGCCGACCAGAGTCTCCATTGCCAGGATACCTTTTTTTTCCCCTTTGTAATTAAAAGATGTTTTTTGGCATGGTACTTTGAAACTGTGTGAATGTCTTGCTCCTCAACAGTTTTTTTTTTTTAAATCCAAAGATCCTTTGTTGTTTTTTGCCTTAACTACTTATTAGGATGGTGGTTGGGCAGTTCAGTCTTAAAAATGTAAACCAATACACTGTTTTTAACTTTTAAATTGTGTAATAAACTATACATAAATTGTACAAAATGAAATGCATAGCTCATAGTGTTGAAAAATAAACACTCTAAGCAAAAAGATTTTAAAGAGAATTCTAAAATTAAATTTCAAACTATGGTGTAGAGTTTGAATATTTTTAGAGAAACTGAGCACAGTAAGCTAGATTTATTTCCTCTTGACTACTGCTAATCACTTAAATTGAGAGAAGTCACAGTATGCTAGGTCTGGATAAACAGGAGTCATATTTCATATTTCTGAAATTATCTGCATATGGTTAAAAAGACATGCAGTAAAATATCTTTGAATTTTAAAATGTACTTGCATTTTTTTTCCAAAAATTTTTAATATCTTTTTTTCAATAGATAGTAAGTTACATTGCTTAGAGGAGTTTTTTTTTCAGACTTAGATAGACCTGTTAGTGAGTTTTGAAGTCAGTTTGGTGGAAACACCAACTATTTTTAAAAAATCAAATAGAAATGTCAAAATTCATCACACACAGTAAGGATAAATATCGTCTGTGAAGCTTCTGTTTACTTTATATGCCCACATATGTTTGTATTGAATCTTGGTATTAAAGTTATTTATTTAGATCCTAGTCAAAAAATGTAAAAGCCACTTTCGAATTGGAATATAAGATACATTTTTTAAATTTTATTTATTTATTTTTATTTTTTATTTTTTTTAAAAGGTGACTGAGAAGGGGATCTTAACCCTTGATTTGGTGTTGTCAGCACCACGCTCTCCCAAGTGAGTTAACCAGCCATGCCTATATAGGGATCCGAACCCGTGGCCTTGGTGTTATCAGCACCACACTCTCCCAAGTGAGCCACAGGCCAGCCCTAGAATATAAGATACATTTTTATGAAAAAACAGATTTTAAGTTCTTGCTTTAGTGGTAATGAATGTACATTTTGGGAAAAAAGCAGCAAAGGGAAAGATAGAATGAGAAAAAAAAAAGAAGAAATTGGTATATGGAAGTTTAATCTATGGCCACTGAAACTAAGGTAAGACTTGTGAGGGAGCCTAGAGGAGATGAAGAGAGGCAAGTGCCATTAACCTGACGGCTATATTTTGAGCACCTGCAGTATATCAGGCCCTTGTATACTTAGGCAAATCATGGGCTGAGTTCAGTACCGTGATTTTACATATCTCCTTTAAAAGGTTTATTTAATCCATACAGGCTTTGTGTGATGCCTTCTCATTCAGCTCTGAGATCTACCTGTTCAGATTTGAGATTTTTCTAAGACTAGTCATTATGGTTCTCTTGAGAGCAATTAGTTCTTATTTAACGCTCTTTAAAAATAGATGAAGCCGGGCCGCCCCCGTGGCTCACTCGGGAGAGTGCGGCGCTGGTAGCGCTGAGGCCTCGGGTTCAGATCATATATAGGGATGGCCGGTGCGCTCACTGGCTGAGCGTGATGCGGACCACACCATGCCGAGAGTTGTGATCCCCTTACCGGTCAAAAAAAAAAAATAGATGAAGCCAGTATTACAGGTGTTGTAGGGACACAGGAAATAGTAGTTAAATTCTGTTCAGATTTTTTTTTCCTAATTAGTCTTTTTATCTTTAAAAGTCAACTGGTATTTTTCTATCTATTTCTATTTAAGTATTTCCTGTGCTTTCCACATCAAAACTATAAGGTGGTTATACTTGTCATTAAGCATACAGGTGAAATAGTCAGTTGCCTTCGTTTTCACTTAATGATTAAAAAACAAATATTACAGAGTTAAAGCATTTTGAATGGGGATAAAACAACAGTGTGCAGCCTTAATTTACTAAAATATTTTTCTTTTTAAATTTAGCAATTCATGATGACGAATAAACTGGACACAGCAATGTGGCTTTCTCGCTTATTCACAGTTTACTGCTCTGCTTTGTTTGTTCTGCCTCTTCTTGGGTATGTATTATACATATTTATGGTTTGATATTCATTTGTTCAGTCAGTTTTAATGGAATACCTTTTTAAGTCTAAGACTCTTTAAACTGTAAAGAGTTTAGGGACAAATAAAATACAGGTCCCGTACTTAAGGCACTAATAACCTGGTAACGTTATCAACTGGAGAGAGATTTTATATCTTGTGCTTTGTGAAACTAGCATCACGTTGAAAATCCAAGGAAACATGGGTGTTTGGGGATGAGATGAGTTCATGTTTTTTTTTTTTTTCCATTTTTGACTTCTTTTTTAACTCGACGGGAAGAATCACTGCTTTATAAAATTTGGTTGGGTATATATGAACCAATGCTTCTAAGAAGGTAGAATAGATTCAAGTAATATTTTCTTTTGACAATTAAGTGATTTAGGTGTTGTGTAATTATGATGCAATTCACAAAGGAGGAAGAGACATGGTAGTTGTTTATGTCTCATGATAACCTTTCCCCTGGTAATTTGCAGGTTGCACGAAGCAGCAAGTTTTTACCAACGTGCTTTGCTGGCCAATGCTCTTACCAGTGCTCTAAGGCTGCATCAAAGATTGCCGCATTTCCAGTTAAGCAGAGCATTCCTGGCCCAGGCTTTGTTAGAAGACAGCTGCCACTACCTGTTGTATTCACTTATCTTTGTCAATTCCTACCCTGTTACAAGTATCCTTTTCTACCTGTTTGATGATGAAATTGCCAACTAAGCGCGTAGGAGATTCCTTTCTGATTATTTCAGCAATGAGGACATTCCATGAAACCTGAGTTTGTTTGTATTTTGGCACTTCATTTAAATGGAGATATGTTTGGTTTAAGAATTTCTGACTCTAAAATTGTGAAGTCAGGGCTGTCTGGTTAGCTCAGTTGGTTAGAGTGTGGTGCTGATAAAACCAGGGTCCAGGGTTTGATCCCTGTACTAGTGAGCTGCAAAAATAAAACAAAACAAAAAATAATTAAATAAGTTAAAAAATAAATAAAATGTGAAATCTGAACTTTAAAGAGCTGATTTGGGAATTTTAAACTTTGTTTCTTTGTTCTTGTCTCTTATAAGCCTCTCTATTAACAGTGGATATTTTAAAGTTCAGATTCAAAGCACAAGCTTATCAGGACTTATTTTAATATTTAAAAATTTCTTTCATTTAATTCACTTTTCGGGGAAGGTGTCCAGATATCTGTCTTTAAAAAGAGAACTCCTAGGGCTGACTGGTTAGTTCAGCTGGTTAGACCATGGTGCTGATAACAGGGTTCAGGGTTCTATCTCTGTACTGGCCAGTCACCCCCCCCCCCAAAAAAAGAGAGATACTCAGCTCTTTCCCAATTAGCTAGAAACAAATGGAAGTTAATCAAGAAATAACTTGTTTAAGCAGGGAATGGGATAATTGATAAAAGGAAATTAATATTTGCTGTGGATAGAGTAGCAAATAAGGGCACGTGGATAATCCCTAAAACTAGTAAGAATTAGATTTGGAATTTGTATGTTTTTACATTTCATAAGTGTTGTGAGATAATGGGTATTACTTCAAAACGGAGGGAGAGAGATGGGGGAGAAGTTCTGCAGTCCAGTATGTTTTGACAGCACTAGGTTAAACATTTTTAAATAGGGTTCTTTACTAGAGGACCTTTGATACACTCGAGTGCTTTGTGAGACTAAAAGAGTTCAGTGAATTTTAAACTTAATGTTTTGTTTTGTTTTTTCCTGTAGATCATCACTCAAATTATTTTGTGCTTTGAGAAGTGGTGCTCTAAGAGTTTTGAATATTTATGATGCAACTACACATAATAGAAAATGCAATAAAATATTTCTCTAAAGACTAAATATTATCTATTAAAAATACCTATTATATATCTATTATCTATTAAGATAATATCTGTGTGCGTGAAGTTTTAATTGTTAAATAGATTTTTGTAAGTCTAAAGGGTGAGAACAGGAGGAAACTAAAATTTAAGTACCTGTTTTGCCAGTGTATAGGAACTTCATATGTTTAATCCTTGCAGCACTCTGAAAAAATTATTTTGTCATATTATTTGATAAGGATACTGAGGCTCAGTATTTTTACCAACAATATGACACTCACACATAGTTGCTAATAAGTAGTAATGTGGACAGGGTCTTTCTGATGTGAAAGCCCTGCCTAATCTATAGTTAATGGGTGAGTAACAGCTAAGTGTAGATTTACAGTATTTCTGTCTATGCCTGGGTAAAGCCGATAACTCCACTTCTATGTATAGTATGTGGAGATTCTGTTTAAATTCCTTGCTTTACCAAGATAACATAAGTAGTTTGGAACATTCAGATAAAGTTTTTCATGTTCAGTGCATGGGTCTGTAATGCCCCATCTTATTTTGTGTTTGTTCATTTTTAGGTAAAACTCACTAAGTTATTGTAGTATTACAACAATTACATTTGTTTGGCATATCATTAGATTGACCAGCTTTTGTTAGTCACCTTCGTTGAGGTGCTTTGTAATCACAAATATTAAAATGCTTGCCTTTCTGAGGTATAATGGGGACGTTAGAGTTCTTTGGTTATGCTTTCTGGTAGCTTAAAATTTCTTTGGAAAGAGAAATAGAAAGAAAGAAAATGTGTTTTTTTAGATAATTAGTATAGAGTAAACTGAATACATCAATACTGAACTTTGAGACAGTACCTGGCACAGGTTAGGGCTCAGTAAGTTTTGTTGAGTGAATCCTGAGGTCATGCCAGATGAGACTCATTACCAGTGAAAACACCTCTCTATCTTTTCTGTGCAATTGGTTATTTGCTAGCCCTTTTTTTCATGGCAGTGTTGAAGACTGAGGATTTCATATTCCTTAAATTTTTACATGGGGAAAGTAGTGATCAGTGGGAATAACAAACTAATAATTGGCAAGAAATATTAATCTGATTCCTAGGATAGTTGGGTGTTGTAATAAATAAAGGTGGGCCTAAAGTGATATTACAAACATAGGTTCTGATCCTTGTTCTTACAAGGGTGGTATATTGGCCTTGTTCTATCAGTGACAAGTACTTAGGGTTTGTTTATTGGGGGGGGGGGGGGGTACTTTATTTTATTTATTTATTTATTTTTATTTTAACTTATCAATATACAATGTAGTAGATATTTGTGTCCCTTTACCAATTCCTCCTTCCCCCCTGTTACCCCTCCCATCAACATAATTTCTGTTCACTTGTCTTAACAGTACTTAAATTATAGGCTTTTCACCTCTTTTCTAAGTAGTTTAAAAGTGTCACTGAAGGGCTGGCCCGTGGCTCACTTGGGAGAGTGCAGTCCTGATAACACCAAGGCCACAAGTTCGGATCCCTATATAGGGATGGCCAGTTAGCTCACTTGGGAGAGTGTGGTGCTGACAGCACCAAGTCAAGGGTTAAGATCCCTTTACCAGTTGTCTTTGAAAAAAAAAAAAAAGTGTCGTTGAAAGCTAAGATTATAAGTCTCTTATCAAGGGTTTGTGAACTGTAGAATGTAAGAGATAAAAGACTCATTAGAAATCTCTAGCGTTGATCTCTACTTATTCATTTGACAGAGGATAAAACTTGGCCTAGGAAAATGAGGTTAGTGACAGAGCCAGAAGTTGAACTGAGGTATCTTGACTCCAGTTCAGGGTTCTGTTTTCAGTATCCAACGTTTCCTATTTTTTGAAATCAGACTTTGAGTCTGCATGTGTGTCAAAGTTTAAATTATTTATGCAGCAACAGAGTTTTACAGTGAACTCAGAAAGGAGAGGGTTGTACTTTTCATCAGTTTTAAGGGGTTTCTGACTCATTAAAAAGTTTAAAACTATTTGTCTTTACTGAGGAAGTTGGCATTTTACTTAATTCTTGTGAGTAGTGGGAAAGAATTGGTCAGGATATCTGGAGAACTATTACATTATTAGAGAATTAAGGTTCTTCTAATACTTTGGTATAGGTCAGTGTCTTGATCACCAGTTGGAAATTAGGAACCTTTGGGTGGGTCCTAAATGAGTTATGTTTATAATGAATTTGATACTTAGATTGTGTTATAGCAGTTACTGTCTTCTGTCATATCAAGCCTTCAGTTAGTATAGAAAAATATAATGGTTCATTTCTTAGAAACTGCTAATATTTTTAGGATGAGTATTTTTGCCATTCATGGTTGACTAACAGTCTATATCATTTCAAGGAAGTAATTGACAAGTTTTTTTGTTATTAACCTGGTAGAAATCAGGGTGGAGAATGGAGTCTTTTGAGCAATTTCCATTTTTCAAAAAGTTGAATGAAAATTGTATATTTATCCATGGCATAAAGCCAAGCAGTTGGGCTCTCAATTATAAGGATTCTCTGCTTATGTCTGTAATTAAATTGATGAGACTTTCACTTTTGACTATAGCAAACCCTTGAATGACATGGGTTTGACCTGCATGGGTCTACTTATATGAAGATTTTTTTCAATAAGTATATTGGAAAATTTGGGGTTATGTATGACATACCTAACCAAATAGCCTACCTAACAGTAGCCTATTAGTAGCTAAGTACTTAACTACTACTTAAGTAATGAGGCCCCCTTCCCACCCCTGGCCTGTGGGGTTCAGGGTGCAGTCAAGACAGGAGAAACTGGGTGGGGGGCAGGGGGTGCCCCTAACCACCTGTTAGTTAAGGGTAAACTGTGTATACAAAGCCAAATATACACTGTCTTTTTTATTTTGACAAAGAGAACATGATTGTAAAAGTTGGATAGGTACAGTATCTCAAAATAATAGGATCTTTGTAGGAAAGAAATAATGAGAGATCTTTAGTTGAGGAGAATTGGAGAATACTCTTTAAACCATTACCTCAGGGTCTCTCAGTGGTTGAGATATGTGAAAGCACTATAAAAAAACTACCTCTGTGTTTGAAGTCTAAGTTAGAGTGGCCAGGGTGGTCAATGTGGGGTTAAGAGCTGTATTTAACACTTAATTTAGTAAATGTTTATGATGATAAATAGAAATAAATTTTTAAAACTTTTAAAAATCATTTTCATTAAAAAACTGAATTTTTAAAAATGAAATAGTTTATTTTCATCTCTACCAATAACAAAACTTGATTTGGTTTACTCTGTATCAGTAAAACAAAAGCCATTCCACTGAACTCATTTTAACAGATATCTTTTCAGTATATTTGGATATAATACATAGGCTGTTTTGCAGAGTACTTGATTTTTAAATGTTTTCCTTAATTGTTTTCTTCAGTGAGTATTTTCCCAGTCTTATTATTCTCTTTGCTTCATGCTGCCACATATACGAAAAAGGTCCTTGATGTAAGTAAAACTGTGCTGTTCTTTCACCCGTGGATTATGGAAAGTCAACATGAATTTGAGTTCTAAGACATTTTGTCATTTGTCACAAAAAGTTCTCTATTTCTTACAAACTTGTTATAAATTATTTAGTGATTTGAAAGTTTTAAGTTTAGAAGTTTTTGTTATTGAAGTTTAAGAAACTAGTACATTTTGGCAGATAAAGGATTGCACTTAAAATTACCCCCCAGATCCCAGAGGAATTTTTTAAGTTTGAAATAGATCTTACTTTTAAAAAAAATTTTAATTTGATGAATTGTTAGAGATCTCTTGTTCTGTCAATGTTTAATTCTAACATACCAGATAAGTAGAGTGTACTGAGTCTCTTTTATGCTAATGCTCAGAACTGCTACTTTCCTGAAGTTTTTTTCTTACTTCTGGGTTGGAACATTAAGCCTGACTTAAGTGTGCTAAGCAGATTTACTGCTCATTCACTGACATTTGAATTAAAATATCCAGATTTATGCCTTGTGTTGACCTTTTTCTTTATCCCTATAAATCTGTGGTCACAACAGTAATTAGGCTTTGTAATTGATACCATTAATTAGCTAAGGAGTCACAGATATTTTAACTGTATTACTTGGGTAGTCAGATTTTGTTAAGGTTGGAGAGAAATAATCACAATTTTTGGCAAAAATAATGTTTCTTAAGAAAAATAAAACATCTAAGAAGGAAAAGTACTTTTACTAAAGTATTTTTTTCTGTTAAGTCTTCAAATACACAAAATAAAGCAGGAAAATAAACTAATCTTTGTCCTTAAATAGTTTGTAGACTTTTATGCCATCATTTTCAAATAATTGCCTTTTGGTTGTATTGCCTGGTGGATATGCTATCTATCTAAAGAAAGTTAATAATTGAGTTATAAAAAATGCTTTATTATTTCTAATGTTTGTTTTCTATTTTAGGCGAAGGGTTCAAATAGTTTACCTCTGCTCAGATCTGTCTTGGATAAATTAAGTGCTAATCAACAAAATATTCTGAAATTCATTGCCTGTAATGAAATATTCTTGATGCCTGCTACAGTTTTTATGCTTTTTAGGTAAGACTAAAAATACATTTGTTTTGGAAGACTGATGACTTAAATGAACATAACTCAAATTTTATCCTGCTTAAATCTGTTGAATAAAAAAAATCTGTTGTTAAATCTGTCCACCTGTAGAGCTAGATGAATCTTAGCAATCACCTAATCTAACCCTTTTCACTTTATAATAGAGAAGCAGACATAGTAAAGCTAAGAATTTGTCTTATACAACATTCCTTGTAATTTATTAACATTTTGAACAATTTCAAAATTAATTACTGCCTTTGAAAGAATCTTGGGAAGTCTAGTTTAGTCCATTCTGCCATTACTGAGGTGATTGTTCTTATACTAGAGAAAAATCTTAAAAATTATTATTATCACCTCCTTATTTTATTTTGTTTGTATCTTTGTTACAGAAGTAATGCATGAATAAAGAAAGCCGTCCTAAAAAAAATTAGAACATTTCAATAGTGTTGACCTCTCCATTGGTATTCTTGCATTTAAGTTTTGAAACAGTGTACATTTCTACCTGGATGATTGCTTTTTCAATTTTTCTTTTTTTTTTATGGATATAAAAAGATACATTTAATAGTTATGGATATTAAGTTATAAAGTTTATAATAAGTAGCATAAGTTATAAAGTGTAATAACAAAGTGAACATACGTGAACCTACCACCCAACTTAAAAGAGTAGAACATTATTAATCTTGTTGAAGCTTCTTGTGTGTCTCCTCTCCAATCACTCCTCTCTTCATTCTCCAGAACTTTATGTTTATTGTTCCCTTGATTTGGCTCTACTTTTATTTATTTATTTATTTATTAAATTTATTTTATTTATTGAATCAAAATCGATTATGCATATTTTTGGGGTTGAACATTGAGATATGTTGATTAAATCAATATTACTAGCATATACATTGTTACAAATCATAGTTATTCTTTAGGCCCCTTGTCCAATTCCTCTCCTTCCCTATTCTTTCCCCCTCCCTCCTCTAATTGCCCTACTGAAAGAATAATGGTTACTTTGTTAATTTGTTGCCTAGATGATTTGTCCAATGCTGAGAGATGTGATCAGGTCCCCCAATATTATCATAGAGCAGATGCTTCTTCTGTCACTCTGAAATGGGTTTTGTGAAAAGAAACATCCTCTTCTTTTCTTTGTCTCTGCTGGTGACTCCTCTTGTGTCAATGCACTCCAGTGGTTGGCAGACCATCTGCATGATGGTTGTGGCGTTCTAGCCGCTTTTGCATCAGCCATGTTTATTGTGGTGGCTGTGGTGGGCCACCCACGTGGAGATGCTGTTTTTGGATTGCTCCTTGGCACTGGCAGTATGCTTGTTTGTGGGGTGTGTTTGGTCCCCTTCTCCATGCCTCTGGTCCCTGGGCAGGCCCCAAGGCACTGGCGCCATCTGCCTAGTTGTGGGAGAGAGGGGTCCAGTCCCCTTCTCCATGTCCGGGTTCCTGGACGAGCCCCAAAGCACTGGCGCCATGTGCCTGGTTGTGGGAGGAGGGTCTGGTCCCCTTCTCCATGCCTCGGGTACCCAGGTGGGCCCTGAAGTGCTGTGGGAGAAGGGTCCAGTCCCTGGCTCCATATGTCAGGTCACTGGGCGGAACCTGAGGCACTGGCTTGGTGTACCTGGTTGTGGGAGACAGGGCCAGTCCCCTTCTGCATGCCTCTGGGCCAGGCGGGCCCCGAGGTGCTGGCACAGTGTCCATGGGTTCCTGGGTGGGCCCCGAGGTACTGTCATGGTGTGCCTTGTTGTGGGAGGAGGGTCTGGTTCCTGGCTCCATGCCTTTGGTCACTGGGTGGGACCCAAGGTGCTGGCTTGGTGTGCCTGGTTGTGGGAGAGAGGGGTCCAGTCCACTTCTCCATGTCCGGGTCCCTGGACGAGCCCCAAAGCACTGGCGCCATGTGCCTGATTGTGGGACAGGGGTTCAGACACCTTCTCCCTGCCTCGGGTCCCTGGGCAGGCCCCAAGTTGCTGGTGGTGTGCCTGGGCCAGAACAAATTTTTTGTCCTTTGCTTCTAACACGGGGGAACTTCCTGTGGGAACCAGTACTTGAGCTGTGTGGTTGTTTAAATTGCTACTTTGCTGCTGTTTCCCTAGGGAAGGCTTTTTGTGCAGCTCAGGGTTTAATGGTTGATCTTTTTTTTTTGTCTTTTTGTCCTTTTTCGTGTCCGGCAACGGATTGCAACCCTCAGTGTCGTGCCCGTACCGGACCAGGACTGGCAACGGGATCGCAACCCTCGGCGCTGCGCCCGCACCTCGCTCAGCCAGTGAGCGGGAACCGGTCTGTATGTGGGATCCAAACCCTCGGCGGGAGCGCCGCACTGTAGCAGTGCGCCACCGGGCCGGCCCTTAATGGTTGATCTTATAGGTATTTCTGGCTCTCCAGAGACCCAGTGGATCTGTGTCCTGTAGAATCTCTGATCTGAGCCTGAGTTTTTTCATCAAACTTCACCCCATGCAATTCTGCATTCCCGACCAGTCTCCTCCAAGTGGTCCTGTGCTGATTGGGGGGCAGATCAGCTATCCTTGCTGTGTCCAGTGATCCCCTTGTGGCCCCGTCTTCACTACCACCCATGCTCCAAACACTTCCCATGGGACGGGCCCTGCGCTGGTCACTTGGACTCACGGGCCTAACGGCTCCCTTTTTTCAGTTGTTCTGGTTCCTCGCTCCTGCCTGGGTCCATGGGAACGCTATTAATGGTCTTGCTGTCCTGGGGACCACCAAGGCCCTCATCTCTCCTGCTGCTTCCAAGTAGCTCCATCTGAAGGGCACAGCTGCAGCTTCTGCCGGCTTCTGCTCCATGTGCTCATCAGCTCGAGCCTTAAAGCAGCTGTGGCCCAAAATGCTCAGAGCAGCTTTTTCTTTCTCTCATTGTAGTTTCTCCCGCCTTCATGAACTCCGTAAGTCTCTCCTCCTCTTCCCCTGAGCTCCAGCTGCCCGGGCTTGGCTGATGTTACATTTTTACAGTTGTAAATTTGGTTGATTTGTGGGAGAGAGTGATGCTGGGAACCGTCTATTCTGCCATCTTGATTGGATCAGAAACTGTTATTTCTTAGGAACCAGCTCCTGAGGTTAAGTTTTTGAGGCTGGGAAGTCCAAAGTCCATCTGATGGTGGCAACAGTGATGACCCAGGGGTCTCACATTGCAAGATGATGGAAGCAGAGAGAGCAAGCTTTCAATTTTTAGTTTTATAAGTAGTAGGACATTACAGATAAAACTAAAATATTACTTAACTGTGAATCCTAGTTGTAGTTCTGCTTTCTCCTTCCCAGAGGTAAGGAATTTGATATGTGTACATGTGTGTATTCCTTTAAAAACATTTAGAAAATATATATTATTATATTATGGGTGTGTGGTTTAGTTTGGTTATTTGTTTAGTTTTTATTTTGCATCAAAGTTATCATAATTATCTGCACCTTGCTTTTTCCCACTCATACAATGTTTTTGTGACCTATTTGTGTTGGCATATACAGTCTGGTTTGTTTCATTTAATGGCTTTAGTGTTTTATCCTATCAGTGTGGTACATTTTATTACCCATTCCCCTGATGATGGACATTTTTTTCCAAATTTTTGCTTTTTCAAATATTGATACAGTAAACATCGTTTTACCTGATTATACTTATGTGCCAGTATTTTCTTTAACATAGATACCAGCTCAGCATAAGCTTGATAGATTTTGTGTTTAATAGACCCCGCCAAATTGTCCTTTAAAATGCCTATTACCTGTTTTCCATAGTTTTGTTAATTTGTAACAAGCTATTATTATGATTATAAAATTATATTTTATAATTTTTAATATTCATTGCCTGATTAACCAATGATTACTGACAATAATTACTCCTTCCTTTGGCAGTCTGTTTTCAAACTAAGAACAGAGTTTTATAGGTTTCCATATAAGTGCATTTTTTCCATCCTTTTAAGTATTGCTTCTCTCTGAGGACTACAGGATTGCCACATGTTGCTTAAGTTGTGGGGTCCCCAACCAGATAATATAATCTAAATAAAGTTCTGAAATAATGCAATGGAAAGATTCTTACTGGGTTTTATAGACCTGGATTCTAGTTGATTTGATCATTAACTTAGCCTTCTTAACCTTGATTTTCCTCATTTAAAAACTAAAAAAATTGAAATAGGTACATGCCTAAAATCCTTTCACCTGTTACATTCCATGAATGCTAAATATAGGATTTGATAAGCTGTACTCATAAATTAGTCAACTCTAAAACTTTTACCCTAAAGTTTAGTAAAAGCCTTCTTATCCTAGAAGTTGAGGTTACATAAAAGAAAAGGGTAATGTAATCTGGGGCAACGGAAAAAGGGACAAGATCAAAATTCTAGTATTTTCCCCATGATTTTATAGGTCTTACTTTTCATCTCTCCCTTTTATGATCCTGTTCAGATACTTAAACACTTTAATTAGTGAAAGGAACTTTTTGTCGTTTTACTTTCTCACTCATTTTGTTTCTTGGGTCACCTAATCCATTTCTTAGGTCACACCAGATTCTGTTATTTGTTTCATGTAACTGAATGAAAGTTAAAATGGTAGATACCAAAACTAGATTTTTATATGGATATAATTGATAGGCACATTCCAAAATTTCCAGATATTGTTTAATAAGCTAAATCATTTATTATGTTCCTCTTAAATCAGATTATGTTGTAATTATGATTTTAAATCAAGAACAGTAATCAGTATAGGCTGTGTAGATTTACTAGTGAGCCAGTGTAATTTTATTTGGGTTTGTTTATATAAAATAAACCATTTTTTATTTGAATATTTATGAACTTTAAAAGTTTGATTTTATGAATTTTGGTAATTATGGAAGCATTTATGTAACATTTTCTGGTTTATTTAGTATTTAAAACTTCAAAAGTAATACATACATGAATATGTTTATAAAAATCTAAACAATTACATTTTACTCTTTACTAATCATACTCATTCATTTCCTTTTTAAGAATAACCTGGATTGGGCCGAGCCTGTGGCGTACTCGGGAGAGTGCGGGGCTGGGAGTGCAGCGACGCTCCCGCCGTGGGTTCGGATCCTATATAGGAATGGCCAGTACGCTCACTGGCTGAGCGCGGTGCGGGTGACACCACACCAAGGGTTGTGATCCCCTTACTGGTCACGAAAAGAGACAAAAAAAAAAAGAATAACCTGGATTTAGATATGATAGATATTACTATGACTATTTGATCAATGACGATGCACACGTTCTCTAGTTGAATTGCCTTTAGTTTTTTTTTTTTTTTTTTTTTTTTTTTTTTTTTTT
>NW_007729879.1:19728-65311 GCF_000696425.1 Galeopterus variegatus
TGTTTGAATTGCTTTTTTTTTTTTTTTTTTTTTTTTTGTCTTTTTCTGTGTCCGGCAACGGATCGCAACCCTCAGTGTTGCCTCCATACCGGACCGGGGACCGGCAACGGGATCGCAACCCTCGGTGTTGCTCCCGCGCCTCGCTCAGCCAGTGAGCGGGAACCGGTCTGTATGTGGGATCCGAACCCTCGGGCGGGAGCGCCTCCGCGCTTCCCAAGCGTCCCAAGCGGTGCACTATAGCAGTGCGCCACCGGGCCGGCCCCAGAATTGCCTTTAGTTTTGAGAGTATATGTATAAATTGGTAATGTATATTTGTCACCCTTGTATTTGTTTATTTCAGTGGTCAAGGAAGTTTGCTCCAGCCTTTTATATATTATAGATTTCTTACTCTTCGATATTCCTCACGAAGAAATCCATATTGTCGGTAAGCTGATAACTAATTTAAATGTTTTATTAGTTAAGATTGTTGTGAAAATGTAGTATTTGTATGTAACTCTTAAGAGTTATTTAGCTAATATGTTAGAATTTAGAAGCAAGCAATGTTCTTATAAATTTAAGTTCTAGGCCTTAGAACTGACTGGGATTGATGAGGAAGTGGTTGTATTTCTTTTCAGAAACTGAGACTGGAGTTACCTTGACCACCACTAAAATACTGCTAAAACTTAGGGAATTTAAAAATGTGTAAGGGGCCGGCCCGTGGCTCACTCGGTAGAGTGCGGTGCTGATAACACCAAGGCCACGGGTTCGGATCCCATATAGGGATGGCCGGTTTGCTCACTGGCTGAGCATGGTGCTGACAACACCAAGCCAAGGGTTGAGATCCCCTTACCGGTCATCCATAAATAAATAAATAAATAAATAAATAAATAAATAAAAATGTTTAAGACACAAGTCCCGTTCTCAAGGAACTTTCCTAGGTATATAAACAAACACACATGTCAGATAAAGAAAGAAACAATAGTTCAGGATACAGTATTCACAAGTCAATATATAATGAATTGCCATATGTTTGCCTTACTGTATCATTACTATAGTCCACAGATGAGAGAGATCATTGGGCCAGAAGATAGATAGATGAGCCTAGGAAGGTTTTATAAAATAGAGATCTAAAATTTGTTCTGGAAGGAGTAAGGTAAAGCCTTTGAATAGACAGTAAGAATAGAGAAAATCATTTTAGGTAGAGAGACAGTAGGTACACGAGTTTAGAAGCAAGAAGGTACAAGCCCGTTTGAGGAACATTGAATAGACCTGTTTGACTCTAGTGGAGATTCTGAATGATGAGTTGTTGGAGCTAAGATTAGAAAGGTATATTGGAGCCATATCATAAAACTTCTTGAGTTTTAGGGCAAAAAGTGTAGAATTTATTTTTTAGATGTATGGGAATGATGGTTTTCACATGATCAGAATATTCTCCTGATAGCCTTGTGCAGAATAGTTTGGAACAGAAAAATGGGGAAGCTGAGAAATATTTTAGGGAATTGCTATAGTTTTCAGGAATGGAGGCTTAATATATATTGAAATTGTACGTTCTGATCTTAAAAGTTAGAGTTAAACTAAAATACATAGCTGTTTTTAATAGCTTTTAAAATGTTACTCATGTAATAGAATTCAGCGAGAAATCCAGTGAGTGTATTAGAACGATCTCTATTATATTTTCACAAGTACAGTAAAAACTGAATTTGAATGCTGACCCATGTGACTTTAGGCAAGTTATTTAAATTTGAATTTTTCATCGGCAGAGGAGAAAACTTCCTTCTGGGAGTGAAATTAAATAATGTTTTAAAAGTACTTAGACTAGGGCTGGCTGGTTAGCTCAGTTGGTTAGAGTGCAGCCTTATAACACCAAAGTCACAGGTTTGGATTCCCATACCAACCAGCTGCCAAAAAAAAAAAAAAAACTTAAACTCTATTAGGTTCTTAATAAATAGTTTATTTTCCTTATTCTATGCTCAGGGTTTTTTTGTGCCCTTTTAGGCAATGTCTTTTTTATAATACTTCCTGAAATAGAGCTTACTTTAGACATAGGTTCTTAATGAGTCCCTGGTGGCAAATAAACCTTCATTTTTACTTGATTCCATGGGTTTTTGCCTTTTTTCTTTCTGGTATGTGTATTAATTTCAGACTTAACCGTCAGGTATTCTGCCCAGACATCTGTTTTTCATCAGCAGATTTTTTTCTGTTCTTTATACTTTTTTCTCAACTCCCATTTTCCCCATATACCCTTAAATCATGTCAGTACAACTAGACATTTTGTTTTCAGTGACAGAAAAAGAAAGGATAGCAGTGAGTGAAGATAACACAAGTATGTGCTAGTAAACACCTTTAAAGGTCTCATAAGTACTCATTTTAATCAAAACAGTGGAAAGGTAATGGAAAATATTTGAGGTTATAAATATTTATAAACAGACTATAAAACTACATTTTCTACATGACACTTGTTTTTGTTAAGGGGTTTGAGACCATCTATATTGACACTCTGTACCATATTCACCTATCGTGGTATTTACTCTTTTAAGTTGGTGGTAGTCCTTCTTTGTAAATGTCTTGTATAGATTGTCTATAGCAGTACTGTCCAACATAGCAGCCACTGGTTGCATGTAACCATTTAAATTAATTAAAACTTACAAAATTTTAAACTCAGTTTCTGAGTCCCATTAACCCCAGTTCTAGTCCTGAAAACCCATGTGTTGCTGGTGGCCACTGTATTGGACAGCACAGATATACAATATTTTCATCATCGCCAAAAGTTCAGTTGTCAACACTACTCTAAAGGAACTCTGTGACTTGGTCTATGCCAGTGATAGAGCCAGGAATCAAAGAACTAGCCATGTGACTTTAGACAAGCCTGTGACCTCATTAGGCTTCATGCCTTCTAGCTTTATTCATTTGCCTGATTCATTCAGAAAATAGGGGTTGTGTGTTGATGATGATAAATTTATGTAGAATTAAAATTTCTGCTTTAGAGGGACTTATTCCTGAATAAATTAGACAGCTGTGTAAGTCAATATGATGATGAAGGTGCCATGAATACGTAGACAAACAGAGGGAGACAAACGGGAAGTCACTGAGGAGGTGTGAAAATAAGCCAAATCTTTTAAAGAATGGGTCTGAGTTCCGGGACATGGGTGCTTGAAAGTGCTCAGCATAACAGTAGTTACATGTTACTTGAGCTTAGGGAGTATAAAGGTGTTTTAGTCCATTTCTGTGGCTTATAATAGAAAGTACCTGGGCCGGCCCGGTGGCGCACTGGAGAGTGTGCTGCTTGGGAGCGCAGCGGCGCTCCCGCCGAGGGTTCGGATCCTATGTGGAGACCGGTTCCCGCTCACTGGCTGAGCGCGGTGCGGACGCAACACCGAGGGTTGCGATCCCGTTGCCGGTCCCCGGTACGGGCGCGACACCGAGGGTTGCGATCCCGTTACCGGTCAGTAAAAAAGACTAAAAGGGAAAAAAAAAAAGTACCTGAAACTGGGTAATTTATAAAGAAACATTTATTGCTTACAGTTTTGGCTGGGAAATCCAAAGTCCAGGGAATATATCTGGAAAGGGCCTTGTTCTTGGTGGCTCTAAAGGGATGCAGGGTGTGACATGGAGAATGTGGCTTGAGCAAGAGAGAGGGAGAAAGAGCTTCTCATGTGCTCTCCTTTTAAAGCCATCAGAGCCATGCCTATGACCAACCTTAAACCATCAGTAGATGAATACACTCATTAGGGCATGGTCTTCACAATGTAATCACCTCTTCAAGGCCCTACCTTTCAATTACCATAATAGGAGTTCCCACCCTCTAACACTGTCACAGTGGGAGTTAAGTTTCTAATACCTGGAACTTGGGGGACACAATTCAATCCATAGCAATAGTGAAGTGATAAAGATCTGCGCCCAAAAGGTAGATGATAGAAAGGACTAGATCGTGAAAGGATTTGAATTTTATTTTGAGGTAGAGAGAACCTTTGAAGTTTGTAACTCAGAGGGGTTGGGAACCTCCATAGTGAGATCTGATTTAGAAATATTCCAGAAGATGGATTGCACCCTCACCAAGAGGAGAAGAAGACCAATCAGGAGACTGTTAGAATAATCCAGAGCCCGAACTAATCCATTGGTAAAATGAAAAGGGAACAAATTTGAAAGATACTTACGAGGTAGGATCTTAGGACTTGGGGAAGAATGAGATGAAGATGACCGCCAGGTTTCTGGCCTGGAAACCTAAGAGAGTTGTGAATAATGGTGCTGTCACTAAGACAGGAGAAGGGCAGGTTTTCAGATAAATGTTCATCTTTCCAAATTTTATTCCTGTTTTTGTGTGAGAACATATTACTGTTTTAAGAAAGCAGACTTATTGCCTTTTTAAACCACTAAAGTAACACAGAGGATACAGAAAGGTAGAACAAGAGTTGTGTCTTTATGCAGGATGAGTCAGCACATAAGGTGGAAATTGTGAATAGTCAAAATTGCCCTTGATGAGCCTTCAGATCATTTATAGATTACAGTATGTATACATGATTTTGTGTACTAGCCTGTATGTGTGATGTGTGCAGTGTGTAATAAAGAGTGCTATGTAGGCAACAAGCACAGTTCAAGCAAAGCAGAGTCCACATACTGTTTTGAGTACAAACATGAAACATAACTTGATCATAGGAGTCATGGCAGGAGAGGAGGCAGAAAATTGGATTGAGACGAGATCATGGAGGGTTTTGGATGTCATGTTGAGAAGTGGGGCTTTAGTCTGAAGGCAAAAAAGATACAGTTTGATCAGTGGAAAGATCCAGCTGGGAAGTTATATTTATTGAGCATCTTACATGTTGTCTCATTTAAACTTTACCACAATTCTGTGTAGTACATGTTCTTATTTTACAGATGAAGAAATGTCTGAGAGATAATATGTTCATTTAAGAAAATGGTGGGATGGCCCATGTTATATAATTTTTCCCACTCTTTTTAATTTTTTTGTTTTATTTTATTTTTTATTAGCATATTCATTGTTACAAATCATACTTAACTCTTTATGCCCCTTATTCAATCTCTCCCCTTCCTCCTCCCCTTCTCCTTCCCTCCTTCTCCCTCCCCTTCCCCTTCCCCCTTCCTACTCCCCTTTCCTCTCCCACTCCCTCCTTTCCCCTTCCCCCCTCTTTCCCCTTCCTCCCTTTCCCTTTCACCTCCCATTCCCCCCTTCCCTCTCCGCACCTACTCTCTTTTTTAGAAGAAGTTGAATTTCCCTAAATTAACCCCTTCCCCTTCCCCCTTCCACCCCCCTTTCCTCTCCCACTCCCTCCTTTCCCCTTCCCCCCTCTTTCCCCTTCCTCCCTTTCCCTTTCACCTCCCATTCCCCCCTTCCCTCTCCGCACCTACTCTCTTTTTTAGAAGAAGTTGAATTTCCCTAAATTAAATGTGAAAATGTTGTGACTCTGCGGTAAACATAAAAATATAAATTATTCCCAACCTCAGTGTTCAGAGATAGGCGTTTATTAAATGCCTTTGTTAAATGAATTTTTCACCCAGAAAAAGACACAGAAGTTGATTTTGAGAATTTCATTGTATGTATGTTGTGTGTTCCCTACAATGCATTGTAATTATTTCTTTTACTTTTTCAAATTCTTTAATTGCTTTGGTAAATTCCTTTATCAGCATTTGCTTATTTAGCATTATACTGCTTTTTCCTTGTGTTTCTGAAAGAAAACTATTTTATCTTGCAGGACCTTGTTTAATGAACTGAGGATTGTTGTTGAACACATTATAATGAAACCTGCTTGCCCACTGTTTGTGAGAAGACTTTGTCTCCAGAGCATTGCCTTTATAAGCAGATTGGCACCAACAGTTGCATAGTTTAACATCCAGTTAAGCTATATATGAGTACATAATATAAGCATTTTTAGCAGCTGGTACTTCTGCTAGGGGATTGTAAATTCCAGGTGTTACACTGACCTCAATCAAACTTACATAATTTATAAAAATGCATCTCGATGGAAAAATAATCATTTTCTTGACATGTTAAATCAAGCCTTTTAAAAAGTTTCTGAGAAAATTTTACTGTGTAGTGTTGCTGATGGTTAAGGAAGTTTGTATTTAGTGATAAAACTACCATAGTTTTTTGATGCTGTTGTACCTATGTCATGAAGTACATTTATTTTTCTTGTAAAAATATCTCTAAAATTTATTTCAAACTAATTAGTAACCCAAATTTATATATGGCATGAGTTCATTATGGAAATATTAACATGTGAATTCAGTATATTTTGAGACAGTATTTTGCCATTCAGTAATTTTGGTTGATGTTTTAACAGAAGCACTTCCCACTGTGTTTAGTTTCAAATCGTTACTGAATTGATTTTGTGCTACTTTGTTAGGACAGATTTATTTTGGGTGTAACATTATAAGAGAAATTCTATATGTACGAATATCTTATGCTTCTAAATATCTTATGGCCTTTTTAAATTTTATTTCTATAAATACTTCTGTGGCTTTGAATATTTTTTTAAAAGGCTCTAGTGTAAGCCTTTTAGCCAATTGGATGAATACTTAGGGTCACTTAACCATTTTACATCAGAAAGCAGTAGTGACGCAGATATCCTTTTAGACCCATTGAGCAACATTTCTCAGATAGAAAATCTTTCTTTTATAGATGTGGACACATAGGTATTATAGTTTGTAGAACTATGTAGTTTAGATTCTTGAACTGCCAATTTTCTCAGTTTCTTAGGCTTGAATTTTCATAGACAGTTGCAGCAGTTTGGATGCCTTTTGAAAGGAATGTAACTGAAGATTGAGCATATGACTATACCATCTGTTCTGAAATAATGACGATGAGTATCCTGTAGATTACATATTTACCCATCAAATCTGATTTAAAATGTTAAGTTGAAAGGTTTATAGATAAGGTAATTGATTGGGAATGGGGCCAGGGGAGGAGTTGTGGTGGAATAGTGTGCATTTCATTCTTGTAATGCATAGATAAATTTGGGGGAATAGGATGTATTATGCAACTGTGATTTGGGTTGTATAATATGTTAAATCCTGTTTGTTGAGCTCCCATCAACTCCTTTATAAAATTCATACTGATCCTTCTTACTATTGCATGATTGGAAATGTTTGAAACATTGCACAATTTTAGTATAGAATAGTGTGATGGTTTTTGTAACCAATTTTCTTATGTCTGCATGTAATTTGGATTTCTCAAATATATTCATTAGTAACTTACCAGTAACAATAGTTTTCTTTCTGTTCAACTTCCTAATCTATAGAAAAAAGATGATATTCTTTGGTAGATTACAAGAAAAGTTCTACTTGATAGCTTAACTGTAATCTGCTATTTTTGTATTTTTGTAATATTTATCTGCTAAGCTGGAGAAGCAGCCTCATAATATTCAGTTAATTTGTGTGTGTGTGTGTGTGTGTGTGTTGTGTGTGTGTGGTTAGCTTCATTATCACTATATGTGTAATCCAATGGTTTTAAAAACTAAACTTTCTAGAGCAATAAAGTGACTATAATGTTAAGTAAACATTGATTTCTAATGATGTTTTTAAAAATTAAGTCTTGAATTTTATCAAGAAATTTTGGCAGCTTGAAGGCATATTTATTTTGAGGTTGTTAGGTTTTTCCCTACAATTTTATAAAATCTTGAGATAATTTTAGGTTTATAGAAGAGTTTCAGAAATAATACAGAGTTCATGTATACCCTTTACTGAGCTTGCTCTTATATAACTGTGGAACATTTATCCAAAGTAAGAAATTAACCCTGCGGGCCAGCCCGGTGGCGCACTGGAGAGTGCGCTGCTTGGGAGTGTGGCGGTGCTCCCGCCGAGGGTTCGGATCCCATGTGGAGACCGGTTCCCACTCACTGGCTGAGCGCGGTGCGGACGCAACACCGAGGGTTGCGATCCCGTTGCCGGTCCCCGGTACGGGCGCGACACTGAGGGTTGCGATCCCGTTATTGGTCAGTAAAAAAAGACAAAAAGGGAAAAAAAAAAAAAAAGAAATTAACCCTGGAACAATACTGTTAACTAAAGTACAAAATTTATTTGAGATTCACCAGTTTTTCCATTTTTACTTTCTTTCTTTTTTTTTGAGACCGGCCACACTGCGCTCAGCCAATGAGCTCTGTGGGCACACCGGTCATCCCTATATAGGATCCGAACCCGCGGCGGGAGTGCTGCTGCACTCCCAGCGCCGCACTCTCCCGAGTGCGCCATGGGCTCAGCCCCCATTTTTACTTTCTTTTTGTGTGCTCGGTTTTTACCATGATTATCTTTTACTTTTAAAGATCTGTAAGTGTCTCTGTTTTGAGTTTTCCCTCCTTATTTTGAAAATTACTATTGGTCAGAAGGATTTCCCTAAAGGAAATAATTCATGTTGTTTTTAACAAAAAGAATTTTAACATTAAAACTACTACAATTTAAAACACTCTGCTTTAAATTGAGCAGGATTATATTTCTGATATACTCATGTTTGACTGAATGAAATATAGATTTGTTCCTTAAAGGAAGGTTTAAACTCATAAAAAGGTAAATTTTATATTTGAGCAATACTAGATGTTTAGTTTACATGAACTTGTACTTAGAAATTCTGCAATATGAAGATCTACAACCTGCTGGTTTGGCATCTGAAATTATAGTACTACATGTACATCAGATTAAAATTAAAGAAATACAATAGCAGTATATAGAATGAATGCAGCAAGAGAAATGAACTCTTACTGCATAGCTGAACTTACTTTTACTTACAGGTTTAAAAGAAGTTTCTTTAACAACCAGAATATCTAATGCTACAGGAAGTAGTGTATTGCCATTGTTCTTCCAGCACTGTTAAATATTAAACCCTCTAGGACAAGTGGGAGCCTCATACAAAACCTAATTTATTTTAGCAAGGATTCTATATTCCTTTTGTGTACCTGATTTCTCATTAATGTAAACTATGTGACATCAGTTCAAAGGGAAATTTCTTAAATACAATTTGTATTTATGTTTCCTTGGAATAAAATTCACCAAAGTAGATACTCCTGGAAGAAAACAGAAGAAAGGAAGCTAACTTTTTTTTTTTTTTAATTAAATTTGGATATTTAAGAATATACCTTACAGAGAAAATCAAGGCAAGCTAATATTGTCAAGAATTATGAAAGATTAATGAGTTTTGTTATATAAAAATTTCAAAGCTATCAATATTTCCTTTCTCCCTAAAGATCAGGATCAAAAAATTTTAGGACGTGAATGTTATTTATCCTGGAAAGGAAAATGAGTATATATGTAATAAGACAAGTAAAACTGAGAGATTGAGTTTTTTAAAAAGTTTCAGATCAGAATGAATGAAAATATTTTTGAGGGATGTGATGAAAACCCTTAACTAATGCTACGGAATTTATTTTGATTAATATAGTTATTCTAACTCCCCATCTCTACCCCACAAATCTCCTTAGCTAGCCTCAAAACTGTCACCCAAGTTAGGCTAATTTTGATACTCAGAAAAAACCTCAAGAGAAAAAAAGTAGCCTCAGACAGTTATGTTTGTAATCAGTAGGTGGCACTCTTTCCTCAAATAGCCCTCCATTTTCACAATATGTGTTGGAAGGTTAAATGCCACTAAAAGTGCTCTGTTGGACATATAATTAAGGATCTAAATTCCATGACTCTTTTTTTAAAATGTGTAATCATTCAATATTGAACAAATATTTAGTAAGCACCTACTATGAGTACACTTTTTTTAATATTGAGATGTTCAAAGGAACTACTCTGTCAGTGTACTTCTAGGAAATCAGTAATATAGGCCACAGTTGGGAGTGGCATCATTCAGATCGTGGTCCCTGGTTATTTCCATTTCATTCCAAGTGCCTAAGTCACCTAAACACACCAATATAAAATTGTTCTTTCTCCTTCATTTTCAGATGTGTAGGAAAATGGTACTCAAATTTTTTTGTCATGGTTTTGTAGGTGTAGCGAGTCCAGCCCCTTTTAAAACTTAAAAGTTTTCACAGTAATATAAAAGTGTATTGAAATGTTTGGATATTGTATCAGGAATGGGACCTAGATTTGGAAATTAAGTTTGGGTTTCAGAGATAACTGGCTTCTCTTAACACCTCATTGGCATTCTCTGGGTTTAGGAGAATGCCACAGAGATTATGTGATAGTATAGCTCAACAGATAGTAGGCATACCTTTATAAGTCCAGGAGTTATTTCCAGAGATTGGTTTTTTTTTTTTTTTTTTTTTGTCTTTTTTCCGTGTCCAGCAACGGATCGCAACCCTCAGTGTTGCCCCCGTACAGGACCGGGGACCGGCAACGGGATTGCAAGCCTCGGCGTTGCTCCCGCGCCTCGCTCAGCCAGTGAGCGGGAGCCGGTCTGTATGTGGGATCCGAACCCTCGGACGGGAGCGCCGCCGCGCTTCCCAAGCGGCGCACTATCCAGTGCGCCACCGGGCCGGTCCCTCCAGAGATTGTTTTAATGAGCAGTCCTTATATTATGGATGGAAAGTTATTATTGGATGTGATATTAATGATAAGAAAGGAGCTGCTAAAAGCTTGGGAGGTTTCCTGATAGTAATTATTCTAGGAAATGTTTATGTTCTGAAGTGCTATTCAGGTGGGTTCTTTAAAAGAAACGTTCCTGTGTGAGGAATTAACTCTATAAAGTAGTCTTTCCAGTCTTGTGTATATAAGAAATCTGATTACATTGAGTTTGAGTTGATGTGACAAGAGAAAAAGAAGGTGCAGTATTTTAAAAATCTAAACCGGATTCTTAGAAAATGATAGAAAAAAAACTATAAGTGGATATCTTTGCTGGAATCGAACAATTAGTTTATATTCCAAGAGAAAGAAGGGCCCAAGAATAATCATTTCACTTTTTCTTTCATAGCCTTTTTTTTTTTTTTCTTCATAGCTTTCTGAAGCTACTTTTTTGATATACTCAGCACTTTGAAACTAACCTTTTTTTCTTGGTTCATGACAGTTTAATTCCAAACTTTTACTATTTTTCTTTGTAACTTTTAGATAGAACAATTTCTTTTGACATGAATCTTTACCTATATATATATATATTCGTAAGTTAAGACCAAATGAGCAGAGTCTTGGGTAGGTAATATGATGTATATATATTGGAGCAAATGTAAAAGGGTCACTAAGATTAGAAATAGAGTCATAAAAAAACTGCTTGATTTATAAATGCATTACCTCTGGTGCTCCATATAATGGGATATATTGAACTACAAAATTTGTATATACAGTATGTTGGCATCTCTTAGTAACTTCTCTTGAATCCATTTTTAATATCTAATATTGTACAGGTTGGGGAATTACACTTCAGGCCAACACTATTCAGACTGTATAAATTTATAAAATAAATTGAAAAATTCATCATTCCCCTGTATTCAAGACCAAAGCACATAAATGCTAATGTAGGGCTTAGAGGGGAAATATAGTTCTCCTGCATATTTGAGAAAATGTGAAGTCCTTTCAAGAAAATCTAATAAACGTAATACTCATAGCCTGCTGACACCAGGGAAAAAGGACCTCATTCACTCTTTCTTTTATGCAGCGATTTACTGGTCCCTACTGATTTCCGAATTGGATCACTATAGTAAATTATCCGTGCTGGTACCTGTGAAAGGAAACCCTGGAATCCATATTTGTTTTGTGTTCTTAAATCATCAAGAATGGTAAATTTGATGGTGTGAAATTGGAAGTATCAAGGGCTTTCTTTGGTGATTGAGGAAAATAATGTCTCTACTTGTAATTTATCATGACCTTTTTTCACTATGTGTTTTGTATGTCAAATATTTATTTCAATACAAATTAAATTGTTGTTCCCTCATCAGTATTATGTCTAAGATTTTATTGATGTAAAAATCAAATTGTGTAGTAAAAGCCTCTCTGGATTTAAGCAGATTTAAAAATACTATGTTGCAAAATAACATTTATAGTTAAAATTCAGCTTTCCTTTGAGCTTAACTGCTTATTGTTAGAATAAGGTGAATTTGAACATACTTGTATTGTCCTCAGCTTGTCACAAATGATTTTGAGGTTTAATGTGAAACTGGAAAAAAAGAATTATATTGGCTGTCTCAGCTGTTTGCTTCTGTACTTTTTTGTCTAGTGAAATTTATAGTTTAGTGGATGAGTTATTTATAACCCTAAAATGACTCACAATATACAGTATATCCAAAGTCATCAGTCAGCACAGGATAACAGAGGAATATATTTCTCTTTGAAATGTTTAGAGTTGGAAAATATTTTCTGTGACAATTTAACAACTTCTACTAAGCGATACACTGTACAAACAAGTTAAACATTTCCCCCCTTCTCACTACTGCACTTGACTATAAAAAAACCACAAAACAAAAACAGGTTAAATCCTTGTAAACTTGGAGATTATAATCTAAGAGGCATTATGGAAATTAGTTGTATAAAGGTATTTCTGATATGTGAACAACTCAAAAAGTGTTTCTGTATGAATTTTATATTTCCTTTCCTGAGGACAGTCCTCAATTTCAAAAGAAAAGCAAAAGAAACATTTTTCTTTTTTAATTTTATTTTATTTTGTCAATATACAATATACTCCCTCCCTCCTCCCTCTCACCCCTCCCTCCCAACAAACTCATATCTGTTCACTTGTCATATCAGCTTCAAGGAATTGTAATTGTTGTGTCTTCTTCCCTCCCCCCGTTTGTGTATTTATTTTTCCCTCTCACAAATAAGTGAGAATGTGATATTTCTCTTTCTGTGCCTGACTTGTTTCACTTAATATAATTCTCTCTAGGTCCATCCATGTCGTTGCAAATGGCAGTATTTCATTCTTTTTTATAGCACACTGCCTGACTCGTTTCACTTAATATTAATTCTCTCTAGGTCCATCCATGTGTTGCAAATGGCAGTATTTCATTCTTTTTTATAGCACAGTATATTACATTGTGTAGATATACCACATTTTCTGTGTCCACTCATCTGATGATGGACATTTGGGCTGGTTCCAACTCTTAGCTATTGTAAATAGTGCTGGAGTGAACATTGGAGAACAGGTATACCTTCAACTTGATGATTTCCATTCCTCTGTGTATACTCCCAGCAGTGGGATAGCTGGGTCATATGGCAGATCTATCTGCTATTGTTTGAGGAACCTCCATACCATTTTCCATAGAGGCAGCACCATTTTGCAGTCCCACCAACAATATATGAGGGTTCCTTTTTCTCCGCAGCCTCGCCAGCATTTATCATTCACAGTCTTTTGGATATTAGACATCCTAACTGGGTGAGATGGTATCTCAGTGTGGTTTTGATTTGCATTTCCCGAATGCTGAGTGATGTTGAGCACTTTTTCATGTGTCTGTTGGCCATTCCTATATCTTCCTTTGAGAAATGCCTATTTTGCTCTTTTGCCCATTTTTTAATTGGGTTGCTTATTTTTTTCTTGTAAAGTTGTTTGAGTTCCTTGTATATTCTGGATATTAATCCTTTGTCAGATGTATATTTTGCAAATATTTTCTCCCACTCTGTTGGTTGTCTTTTAACTCTGTTAATTGTTTCATTTGCTGTGCAGAAGCTTTTTAATTTGATATAATCCCATTTGTTTATTTTTCCTTTGGTTGCCTGTGCTTTTGGGATCATATTCATCAAGTCTGTGCCCAGTCCTACTTCCTAAAGTGTTTCTCCTATGTTTTCTCTAAGGAGTTTTATTGTTTCAGGGTGTATATTTAATTCTTTAACCCGTTTTGAGTTGATTTTAGTGTATGGTGAGAGGTATGGGTCTAGTTTCAGTCTCCTGCATATAGATATCCAGTTATCCCAGCACCATTTGCTGAAGAGGCAGCCTCTTCCCTGTTCAATTCCTAGGTATTTTATTTTTTTGGCGGCTATTGTGAATGGGCAGGCTTTCTTGATTTCTCTTTCTGCTTGTTCACTATTGGTGAATAGAAATGCTACTGATTTTTGTGTGTTGATTTTGTATCCTGCTACTTTGCTGAGATAATTTATCAACTCCAAGAGTTTTTTTGTAGAGGCTTTAGGCTGTTCGATATATAGGATCATGTCATCTGCAAACAGGGACAGTCTGACTTCATCTTTTCCAATCTGGATGCCCTTTATTTCCTTCTCTTCTCTGATTGCTCTGGCTAATATTTCCAACACTATGTTACAAAAAAATAAGAACATTTTTAGGAAAATATTTTAACTTGAGCTCTTTTATAGTTTTAGTTATATGGATATATTGCTGGAAATAAATATTTTTTCAAAGTAAGTAAACATTTATCTTAACCTACCAGAGGGATTTTTTTTTCTTTGCCTCTTAATATTGTGGCAAAGTCACAGTGTCTGTAAGGAGACTTATTACAACTTTATTTTGGTTTTTATGTTCATTATACTTGCTCTAAAATGGTTTTGTGGCAGCTATAATTAACTATGTCTGTTTATATAGTACTAAGATACTTTCAGTAATATCACTTTTAGCCCTTTGACATTAAAATGCTCAAATAACCCTGAAGCAGGTTTATAAAATCATTCTTTGTCTATTTTCTATATACTGGTAATTATCAGTTTCTCAAATTTTAAAACATTAGAATCTTAATGACAAGCAAATTACCCCCTGGTGACAAGGTTTCTGAAAAATAATTATAGTGGCTCTCATTTTGTGCATAGTAAAAAAAACGGACAAAAAAGGAAACATGCCTTGACTCCTGATTTTATTTCCAGTTGTTTTTTACACTAAACCATCTAATCGAAGTTAAAAAGGGCTTCTTGGGCCGGCCCGGTGGCACACTGCTACAGTGCGCCGCTTGGGAAGCGCGGTGGCGCTCCCGCCGAGGATCCCACGTACAGACCGGTTCCCGCTCACTGGCTGAGCGAGGTGCGGGCGCAACACCTAGGGTTGCGATCCCGTTGCCGGTCCTGGTCCAGTCCGGGCCTGACACTGAGGGTTGCGATCCGTTGCCGGACACGAAAAAAGACAAAAAGGAAAAAAAAAAGGGCTTCTTACTCATGATTGCAATATTTTAATGTTATAAAAAGTTTTTAGACCATTATAATTGGTTAATAATTATTATTAGTTTTCAAGGTGCCTAAGTGAATAATAAAGTTTTTCCTTATATTTATGTGACAAGTAGAGGGACTTCTATTTGGTCTCAAGACTGAGAAACCAAAATTCCACAGACAAGTCAGTGGGAATTTTTTACTGGTAGTTGAAAAGTCATTAGAGTTCAGTCCTCATTCAAATTACGTTCTTTGTGCATTTTTTTACTCTGACAGTCTTAGAAAATAGCAGCCCATGGATATTCTTTGGGATACTATCATAATTTGGGTATTCATGTGATTAGTTCTTTTAAAAAAAATTGTAGAATAAATAATTCAGGACTTAGGAGATACCTCCATACGTTTGCAGATTGTCTAGCCTCAGAAGGATGGTCTTAGATACACTTGCACATGTCTTTAAGGTTTTGAGCAAGGATAAGAGGAGATACTCTCTTGTAAGTGAACATTTTTGGCGGTCAGTAATGGTTCTCTTATAAATGGATCTCCTAACTGCCATGCCAAGAAAAAGTATTGTACACCCAATACATAAAATATTATATTTCTTTTGCCTCGAAATAATACATTATTAAAGACATCAGTAGAACTTAACACTGGTTAATTATTTTAGTTTCATTTCTGTATAGGTTCTAATTCACAGACTGTCTAGCCCATCCCTTTCCCCTATATTTTCACTTTGTTATCTCAACTTTAAATAGAATATACAAAAAGCCTTTTTGAAGAGTACAAGTTTGCGTTATTGTAATTAACTACTTAGTAAATCTGGTTGTAAATCATGGTTCAAATTCACAGTCTTGAGAAATTTTTTTTATTGTTGCTATTGAATGTTGATCAAAGCTCTTAAGAAGAAACAGATGGCCTGGACCCTAAGTTTTTAACTAGGTATTTACAATTTTGTGTTTTTTTAATTGAAACATAATTGTACATATCTGTGGGGTACCGTGTTGAATATCAAGGTATCTATTGGCCAAGGATAGTAAAGGATAGTGTCACACTTGTATTTGGGGACCCTAACAAAAGTATGTGAATTGGCCAGTGACAAGACTGTTAGTACTAGTGGGAAGACTGAACTGAGGTGGAAAGTACATGGTTCACTTAAAGGCATTCACATTTAAAAAATTTTAAAATACTGGGTCCAATTTAGCAGCCCAAATATTAAAACATTATCAAGGTTTTAACGAGGAGGATAATGTTGGCTTCGTTTAATAAGGAGGATACATGTTAGACAATTTTGTCATTGTGTGAACTTATTTAGACTGTACTTAAACCCAGATGGTATAGCCTACTATACACTTAGGGTATGCTCTGACCACTGTTATATGTGTGGTCCATTGTTGACCAAAAGGTCGTTACGTGGCACATGACTGTAATAGTATCAGGAGTAATATCAGAAAGTCCACAAATAATGGTTCCAGTCTTTGGACCATCTCTTAGTTTTCCTGGGCCTCAATTTCCTCATTTGTAGAATGTGGCTAATAGAATTATTTTGAGAACTGTTTGAGGTGTGTGTGAAAGTATTTGTACACTGTAAAGATTTGTACAAATAGCTACATTTTACATTATGTTATGCTTATCATTTTACCTTTGGGGATTCTGGGACTATTGGAATTTAAAGAACTTCCCTTAAGTTCGTACTTGATGAGTCAGTGTTGACTGAAGTTTGTGTCATAATGTTTTAAGTCAACACTTTTCTTTTTTTAAAATTTATTTTATTTTATTATTTTTTTTTTATAGAAAGATGACCGGTAACGGGATCTTAACCCTTGACTTGGTGTTGTCAGCACCAGGCTCTCCGAAGTGAGCTAACCGGCCATCCCTACATAGGGATCAGAACCCATGGCCTTGGTGTTATCAGCACCACACTCTCCCAAGTGAACCACAGGCTGGCCCAAGTCAACACTTTTCTGGTCAAAAAAGAAACTGGACCTGTTATGATAATTTTTTTTCTTTCTTTTTCTCTAAAAGTACAAAGCCTTCTGTGAATAATTGGATTTTTTCCTCTTACAATTCCGGGGCTCATGCAAGGGACAGAAAGTAGAAATGCTATTACTTAGCAAAATCAGATCCGCCTCTGTAACTGTAAGAGCTCTCCAGAGGTACGTCTTCAAAATCAGTAAATGACTAAAAATCATCTGAAACGTTCTTTTGAGACTATCCCAAGTGAATACATAAGGATGTAAAAATAGCCTATGATATGCTCAGAACTAAATTTATCTGCAATGTGCAGAGAATAGACCCAGAATTACAATTCTGTCTTCATTAGAGAATACGGCAGAAATTGGGAGTGACTTTTGTCCTAAGTGAGGCACCTAGGAAGCTTAACGGCAGGACCCCTATAATTGATCCTCTGATCCTCCCTGGGGCTGAAGCAGGCCTGTGTGTTTGCAAGGCAAGCTTGCTAGCTGAATCCCCAGAAAAAGGAGCACATGTGTCTAGCAGAATATAAGATAAGCATAAAGGGTAGTTTAGCATGCATTTCTCTGAGTTCCTTCTTTTCCCATGGTTATTTGATATTTCGAACCTTGGTTACAGGGCCGGATGACTTTACATAAGTGTAGTGCTGTTTTCTAGACAACCTGGAGATGCAGCGTTGTTATGAGGCATGTACTATCCACACTCTGAGAAACCAAGAAAGACATCGATCAAGCTCTGCTGATCGCACTGTGAGCCAGTTAAAATCCAGCATGGCTCCCAGACCCCCTACTCTTAAAATTTCCTTTTTAAGTGCTTGTGATTCTGAGCTTTCAGGGAATTCAGGTACAGCATTGGCTGGCTTGTTCTTGGTTGGCGCCCTCTAATAAATGCTAATCTTTCCTACTACAAATCTTGGTGTACAGATTTATTGGCTGGACTGCACATGGGTGGGTGAACTCCTTTCTCTTTGATAACAAGTAGAGGTAAGACCATTATTATTGAAAGGCAGCATAACCTGGCCAAGCACTAAGGCTCTGAAGTGTGACATCTGGTTTTCAGTCACTTTTTAGCTGTGTAACCTGTTTCTCCTCTGTAAAATGGGAATAACAATACCCCATACTTTGTGAATTGATAAAATGATCTCGAACACAGTGGTTTAGCACAGTGTTTTACATATGAGGCTCAGTAAATTTTGGCTGTCATCATCACCATCTGTAATTTAGAAAAATTCTGCGGATTGCTTTATTGAATAAATTGAGTAGTTAACATAATTTCCCACTTATTCAGAAAGTGTGAAGTTTTTTTAGTTATTTCAATCAGAAAGTAACTATAATTATTCTCCAGATACTGTATAGTAATAATTGATTGTAATGATGGCAACCACCTACGCAGGTACTGTAATACTCTGAATTGTCAAAGACAGTTTAAATTTTGGAGATTACCTGATGTTGTGATGCATGTTAACAGCATGGAACAAGGGTGAGAACCCAGGTTTCAATAGTAACTACTTCATACAGCTCTGTGACCTTGGGTAATGCATTAACCCACTCTGAACATCTGTTTTCTCTTGTAAGATAGAATAATATAGGATCAAAATCATTAATGTATATATGATGTCGTTGGTTTTTTTCCCTGCCACACTCTCTTCCATTTTGTAGAATGTTGAATCTCTAAAGGATACCTTAATAAAGGCATCATGGTTTTTTTATAGTTTACCTAAGATAGTGAAGGAGAAAAGTAATGCAATGAGGAAAAATCTAATTGCATTAGATATCTGAACTGCGGGCCAGACTCCTTGAGAACTTTCCTCCCCTGCCTCTTGCACACTCGAGTTCTGAAACCCGCCCACTATCAATAGCATAGCCTGTTAACAACATCCTCTGGAGGCAAGACACAAGAAGCACTGGTGCTGGTAGTATAAGGAAGGAGTGAGTGTATCAAAAGGAGTAAGAGTGTGTGTGTGTGTGTTTATGGAGCAGCACTGTCCAACAGAAATATAATGGCAAAGCACAAGTGTGAGCCACATGTGTAATTTTAAGTTTTCTAGTATCTACACTAAAAATAGTGAAAAGAAACAGGTGTTCATTTTTATAATTTATTTAACCCATGTCCAAAATATCATTTCAAGTAATTAAAAATATATTTCATATTTTTTTTTTGTATATGAAGTCTTCAAAATCTGGTATGTATTATTCTTACAGCAGTGTGCTATATGTCAAGTACTGACATATGGCTAGTGAATTGGACAGTGCAGGTATTGAGGGTATGAAAGAGATTGATGGAGATTCTCTGGTGCTGTGGCGTCAACACGTTGTTCCCCCAGAGCCTAGGACTGAGAGCTGTGGCTGTGAATGGAGCTTAGGGACACGTTGAATAGATAAAAACAGTGACTCTAGACTCACTGGTTTGTGGACTTAGTGTGGTTTGGATTATATGGGCTGAAATTGAAATCAGGATTGAACATTCTTGGGATCTTGTGTGTATATTTAATTGGCCAACATTAAGGCTTCTGCTATAGATTAAAGCACTTTTTCTTTCCATAATGTGGAGTATTAGTCAGCTTGGGCTGCCATAACAGAATACCACAGTCTGGGTGGCTTAAGTGACAGAAATTTATTTTCCCACAGTTCTAGAGCCTTGGAAGTCTAAGATCAAGGTGTCCAGAAAAGTAGGTATTCTGAGGCCTATTCTCTTGGTTTGTAGGTAGCCACCATCACTGTGTGCTTACATGGCCTTTCCTCTCTGCATGTGTGTGGAGAGAGAGAGGAGTTATCTTTCCTCTTCTTGTAAGGCTACCAGTTCTATTGGATTAGGGTGCTTTTATGACCTCATTTAATCTTAACTACCTCCTAAAGGCCCTATCTCCAATTATAGTCATATTGGGGGTTAGGGCTTTCACATATAAATTTGGGGGGAACACAATTCAGTCCATAGCATATAGGCTTAGTGTTCAAGATACATACGTAGAAAGTATTTTATAACTAAGAAATATAAAAGTGAAACTTAGGAGATGGTAGAATGCCACTTTATAGTGTAGCTGTGGTGTAGCACTTCAACCTGTGAGTTAAAGGATCTGGCTGTGTTCAAGGCTGGCTCTTCCACTTACTAGTGGGTGACCTGAGGTGAGTCACTTACTTTTCTGGGTCTCAGTTTCCTTATTGTAGCAGAGGTAATGCCTATATCACTTGATTGTTATGAGTTAAACAATGGACGTTAAAAGGCTTTATGACTTAAGCATAGTAAATATGATATATTTTATTACATGCATCAGATAGATGGTGTTAACTTCAAAGTTGTATATCAATGTGAGAGGGTTTACATACCACTACTAATAATGTTGAGCACATATTTCTGTCTTTTGATTCTTAGAAAACACATTGAATTACATACGCTAATCCTAATTTTCAGAAGAATTAAGTCATCAGAATGTCTCAAAACCAATCTGTCAACAAATTGTATCAGTTATACCTTCAAAATAAATCCAGAATCAGAGTATTGCTCTTGACCCACCTCAATTACCACTACGGACTAAAAAACCGTCTTCATCTCTCACCTAATTATTATAATAGCTTCCTCACTTTTCTCTTCTGAGCCCTTTTTGCCTGACCCCTTCCCCAATTTCTGTTCTTGATGCAGCAATCACAATTCTGTTAAGTCACACATCAGAACATGTCTCCTCTGCACACAATCCTTTAGTGGCTTTCACTCTCAGAGCCCTTGCAATGACCTACAAGTGCCTCTTCGTCCCTCTCTCCTTGGTCCTCATTTCCTACTACTTTCCCCCTTTGTTCACTGTGTTCCAGCCATACTGGCTTCCTTGCTTTTCCTTGAATGTGCCAAGTGCACTCCTGCCTCAAGCACATAAGTACTCTTTCTACCTAGAATGTCGTCCTAGATATCCATTTGACTTATTCCTGTACTTTCTTCAGATCTTTATTAAAATGTCACTTTGGTGAGACCTTTCCTTTTCACCCTATTCAAATACACTATACCCCACCTCTATATTGGCATTTCTTCTTCTTCCCTGCTTTAGTTTTCTCTGTAGTACTTATCATGTCTTATAGTGCTTATCATATAGCACATAGCATTATCATATATTTGTTCATCATCTGTCTCCCCCACCAGAGTGTAAGCTTCATTAGGACAAGAATCATCTTCTGTTTTGTTCATTGCTAAAAGCCTGGAACATAGTAGGCATTCAATACATTCTGAATGCTTGAGACAAAACACACCCTAGTTAAACAGGAGAAGAATTTTCAATAGAGGACATTGGGTAGTTAACAAACTCTGCAAGGAGTGGATATTCAGGCTTGGAAGCTATATAACTAGATGTATTTTGTCTTGCACCTCTTGCCCTGCCAGAATACATTCCATGAGATGCCTTGCTTTTCCCATTACTTTCTTTCAAATTGAAGCTTCTCACAGATGTTCTTCTGATGGTTGATTGGAGCCTCTGTCACGTGCATGGGCCTTAGCTGCAAAAGAGCCTGGGAACAAAAAGGAAAAAAAAAAAAAAGGGCTGGCCCAGTGGCGCACTGGAGAGTGCGCTGCTTGGGAGCGCAGCGGCACTCCCGCTGAGGGTTCGGATCCCATGTGGAGACCGGTTCCCGCTCACTGGCTGAGCGTGGTGCGGGCACGACAGCGAGGGTTACAATCCCGTTGCTGGTCCCCGGTGCAGGCGCGACACTGAGGGTTGCGATCCCGTTACCAGTCAGTAAAAAAGACAAAAAGTCATATGCTTGGGGCCGGCCCGGTGGCGCACTGCTACAGTGCGCCGCTTGGGAGCGCGGTGGCGCTCCCGCCGAGGGTTCGGATCCCATGTGGAGACCGGTTCCCGCTCACTGGCTGAGCGTGGTGCGGGCACGACAGCGAGGGTTACAATCCCGTTGCTGGTCCCCGGTGCAGGCGCGACACTGAGGGTTGCGATCCGTTGCTGGACACGAAAAAAGACAAAAAGGAAAAAAAAAAATTCCATCTCAGGAGATCTGAATTTAGCTAAAAATTTTGCTTAATCCATAATTTGTTTCTAATAGCAACTGTTAAGAAATATATCTACTTTCAAATTTATTTTTCTTCTTTTGACCTTGCTTCTAAGCTTTACCAGTTGCATATTTTCTCATTTGACATCCTAGTAAGTAATAGCCAAAACCCATTGTCTGGAGTATGGTTTCCATTATGGACTGGCACTTCTTGGCTGAGGGTGGGGTGAGCAAAGGACTGAATACTTTATTTATGGAAAAGGAATAAGGGTGTGAGCCCATTATCAGAAAAAGCAGCAAAGTGTAAAATATAGGGCTATCATTTCAGAGCTTCTCATCTGTTGCCATAAGAACTACTATATTCAGCAGCTAGGTCAATGGGAAGCCTGTTGCCCAGTTCAAATGGTATATTGAATTCTGTGACTAGTCTTGACATCAGTTTACCATTTTTTCTATAAACTTTATTTTTCTTTCTCTTCTTTTCCTTTTCAAGTAGGGAGCAGGAATGACTCTTAAATTATTAGATATTCAAATTTAGAATTCACTGTCACTACTGCACAATTCAATTGTTGAAATAAAACATAGCAGATGCTACCGTGTAAGTTAATGAATAATTCTTTTTTGTACTGTGGCCTCTGATTGCAATTCATTTGTCACAGACATGTGGTCTTAGTAATTATTCTTTGGACACTTTCTAAAATGTTCTTAGCTTTTTAAAAAGCATTTTGCTTCTTTTTTATTTCTGTTTGTTTAGTTCTTTTCTATTAATTTCTTCCATTTATCCCAATTCTTTGTAAGGTCTCATGTCTCTTTATGGTTTACTTCTGTTTGAGAGTGAAAGGAATGTGAAATACTGCAATTGATTATTTCCTTATTGTAAATAAGCCAAATTGATGGTCAGGTTTGTTTACCACTTCACAGACACAGCTGAGGTCTCAGTTTTTTTGTTTATTTTTAAAAGATGACCGGTAAGGGGATCTCAACCCTTGGCTTGGTGTTGTCAGCACCACGCTCAGCCAGTGAGCAAACCGGCCATCCCTATGTAGGATCCGAACCCGTGGCCTTGGTGTTATCAGCACCGCACTCTACCGAGTGAGCCACAGGCTGGCCTTGAGGTCTCAGTTTTTAAGTGTATATTTTCAGCCTGTTACAAACCATGCTTTGGCCTCCCTTTTCCAAAGTCTCTTCCTTTCTAACCAGGAAATAGGGCAGGGACAGGGTTTTCTTCCCATTCTAGTTTCTCTATAACTGCTCATGTCCATAAGTAGATATGGCATAGTTAAAATTAATACCAGAATTACTTAATTCAACCTCCTCCTTGAAAAAAAAATAGGTTAGAAAGTAAAGGCCTGGATATTTTTAGAGACAGCAAATGATTTGTGTAAAATTTCACAGAAATCTGATACATTTAGATTGATGTCAGACAGAACTATTTCCAGCAAGCTACCCAAAGACAAGAAGAGGAATTTTGGAGGTGTTAGGAAAAAGTGTTAGCAAGATGGGAGGAACAAAGAAGCTGTAATGAAGCGTGTCTATGCTGTTGAAATATGTGGAAGATGACTTTGTAAGAGACTGAGAGTAGAATAGGGTAAGAGTCTGTTTATCTTTTTACCTTCCTATCCCCACTTGTATAGATATTTGAGGTAAGAAGATGAGGATTATTGGCCCCTATTCCTCAGTAGTGCTGAAGTGGGGAAGTAGCTTCAGACATGGACACAGCTGGATGGGAAAAACTGTCAGTATTCAGATGCATATGTGAGGATCTATGAATTAAAAAAATACACATATATATAGTTGCTGGAAGCTGGTGAGCATTGCCTTTAATATGCAGTTCTGAACTGTAACTCTGAGAGAAGCAAGGTTTCTCAGCAGTGGCACTATTGACATTTCAATGGGGTGTAATTCTTTGTTGTGAGAGACTGCCCTGTGCATTGTAGGTGTTTAGCAGTATCTCCAGCCTCTACCCACTAAATGCCAGTAGTATCCAGTTGTGTCAATCAAAAATGTCTCCAGACATTGCCAAGAGTTGCCCCCAGTTGAGAACACTGCTGCAAAGACAACGTGATATGATTGGGCAGGGGGAATATGGGACCCTGAGCTGGGGCAGGCAGGCTGGTAAGGCCTGAAGGGCAGAATTATGAGGGTTGTAAGGGTACTTATGGAGAAATGGGAGGAGATGGTGGATGAGGGAAATTGAGTGGAATGCTGGAGGCAGAGCATGTAGATTCTTAAACGAGAAGGAAAGGATCCTAAAGGCTGAAAGAGTCTTTGAGGAATGTAGGTCAAAAGTCATTTGACGTTTAAAGGGAAAGCCTTGTTTCTCCTTGTAGGTTTATTTATATGTTTATTGAGAGGGAAGGAGAGTTGATCAGAAAAAGAAGTGGAAGTGAATTGAAAGCTCTCTGTAGAACAGAAGTTGGATAGATTTGCATAAATAACCTTAATATTTTATCCTTCTTAATGGAGACTATGGACTGAAGAAGAATCAAAACAGTTATGCAGTTCTCATAATATTCATTCCTTTATTCATTCACTCACTCACATACCTCCTATGTCCATGTACTATATTATACACTACACTAAGGATATAAAGATGAATAAGAAACAATTCTGTCTAAAGATGTTCACAGTATACTAGGGGAGACAGAGATGTGTAACCAGTTTGATGGAGAATCTCAACTCGAGGCGTAAGCATCTAAGTCACATATTTTCTATGATTGGTACTTTGTCAAACTTCATTGCCTCTAGGTATCAGCCTCTTTAGTTATTAAAACTTTCATTCCAGGTATTGAGATTTAGTTCTACTCATTTAAAACATCAGTCTCACATTTAATTCAAAAACATATTACCCTCAGGGACAGACAAGACCTGTGGTTCCAATTCTCTTTACACACACCTCTCTCTCTTCCACATATTTGCTCTTCTGATGGAGGAGTCATGAGGATCAAGAAGGAAAATAAGTAGTATCTTAAGTGCCTAACTGTGGTATGGTTGCTGTCCCCTTTCTGTATGTCAGTGTGGCTTATCTAGTTCATTGTCAGATGCATGGGTATCCCAACAGGCTCCACTGAGGAGAAACTCAATCCCAAGCAGCTCCCTCTGCTTTGGTAGCCCCTTGTAAGACTTCTTGTATCTGTCAGCTGACTCCAGCTGGCAGTGGTGAACCACATTCTCCTTGTACATATGTACTTCTTGCCCCATGTTATGTTTTATGGCAAGTCTATAGGCGTCAATCTCATTTACTCTCCATGATTCCAACTCTGAGATCTGTATGATTAGACAGGATCCATAGTCCTTATATAATAAGAATTCTCTGTAGTCCCTGTACCATCTCTCCCCAGTGCTCAAAAATTCCTCTAAATTCATAGCATAGGGGCAGGCCAGCAAGCTTGGTGGCTAAGCAAATATCCAAATGGGGATGGAGATATCAGTCTCCTCTTCTTTAAGACATCCCACAACTTACTAATATCGCGGGATAGGTATAAATTTCCTAAACAGAACACAAAAGATATTAACCATTAATGAAACAAATTGATAATTTGGGCAAAGTGATAGTTAATGTTAAGAGTAAGAACTTCCTTTCATCAAGACACATTGAGAGAACAAGACAACACCAGAGTGGGAAAAGATATTTGTAATACATACATCCAATAAAGGACTTATTTCTTGCATATTTAAAGAGCTCATACAAATCCATAAGAAAAACAGACACCTAAAAGAATGGGCAATAGTCTTGAGTAGGATATGAAAAGGAGATTCAAATGGTCAATATACATTTGAAAAGGTGTACAACTTCATTTATCACCAAAGAATTGCAAAGTAAAATCACAATGCCATACCACTCCATACCCACCACAACGGCTAAAATAAAAAAAAGATAGAAGCAAATGTTGGTGCAGTTGTCAGCAAACAGAACTTTCACACACTGCTACTGTGAGTGTGTACTGGTACAAATACTTTGGAAAACTGCTAGTAACTGCTAAAGCTGGAAGTTTGCATACCCCATGATCCAGTAATTTCAGTCCTAGGCTTATATCCATCAGAAATGCATACATGTGTTCACCATAATTTGTAATATGTTAGCCCAAATGCTTATCAACAGTAGAATGGAAAAACTGTGGAATATTCACACAATGGAATTCTATATAGCAGTGAGAATAAATACAACGATATGGATGAATCCCACAAACATAATGCTGAGATAAAGAAGTCAGACACAAAAGAGTACATAGTGTACAATTCATACATACAAAGTCCCCAAACAGATAAAATTAATCTATGTTCTTAGAAGCAGGATTACTGGTGCATTTGCAGGGTAGGAGAGTAATGACTAGAAGAGAGGCATCTGGGAAGCTGGCAATGCTGGGTACTGGTTACACAGTTCTGTTCATCAGTGAAAATTCTTAGAGCTGTGCCCTTAAGATTTGAGTCTTCTGTGTATTATACTTCAATAAAAAGTTTAAGTTTTAAAAACAATGAGAATTTCTCTTGGTGCCCCCACCTGTGGCTTTAGGGAGGGAATTAGAACTGTTTCACAAGTGCTGCCCCCTCTAAAAGTACCAAATCTCCATGCTCTGTCCTCAGCTTATTTCTCTCAAGGATAAAGGTTATAGAACAGTTCAGTCTCTCTTGCCCCCAGGAGTATTTGGTAGCTTGACTTTCCCTACTGTAGTAACTATAATCCAAATCTTGTTCACTAACCTCTGGGGAAAGGGTGTGTGTGTGGTAGAATATGTATGTTTATTTTCCACACTACTTGTATATAATATAAATAATAAATAGAAAATGATATATAATGCAGTGGACTATATTATGTCCCCCCAAAACTCACTGAAGTTTGAATTGTGTCCCCTAAGTTTTATGTATTAGAAACTTGGACCCCACTGTGACTGTGAAGAGGGTGGGAAATCTTAATTACGGTAATTGAAAGGTGGAGTTCCAAAGAGGTGATTGGCTTGTAGGACCATTCCCTAGTGAATGGATTAAAAATGGTGGTCAGGGCGTGGTTCTGAGGGCTTTAAAAGAAGAGGGAAGCGTCTGTCTTTCTCTCTGCTCTGCCATTTTCGCAGTGTGATACCCTGCCATCACTGAAGTCACCACCAAAGAAAGCCTTTACCAGCTGTGTTCCCCAGACTTTGGACTTCCTAGCCTCTGCAACTGTAAGCAATAAATTTGTTTTCTTATAAATTACCCAGTTCCAGGTATTTTGTTATAAGCAACAGAAATGGACTAATACATATAGTAACAGAAATTATTTATATACACATTTTTCTACCCTACTGGGTGAATTGCAGAAGGTATTATTGGAGAGCATAAGAGCTGAATAAGAGAGCTAGGACCTAGGAATATGGTCATCACTGGAAAATCATTCTCTTTTTTATTCCTGGATGCAAGGGGCAAAGAGTGAACCTAAGTTTAATGCTAGTGGAGTATTATATGATTATTTCACATAATAATTGTGACAAACAGCCCCTACAAGTGAACTTATAGAATAATATCAGGGGTAAACCCACAAGAGCAACTCACCCCTCTTCTCTACCTTCCCCTACAATGGTCGCTCAAGCACATATACAGATTTGGAGTCAGAGGACGTGAGTCTGAATCCATATTCTGTCACATTCTTGCTTGAATGAACTAAAGAAAAATCTCCAAATTTCTTTGAAAAACGGAGATGAGGATTAGCAATATGGTCAGAAACAGTATCAACTCCCACATTCACTTCTTTTGCTTATGCTCTCCTGCATATATAGATTTGCCTATACATGCAAAATGTGTCTGTGCAGACCCGTATTGCTTCTGACCATGGTCGTACAGCAGAGTGACACACTTGGGTGTGGCCAGATTATTCTCCTTTTTATCCATGTGTAAGCCATTTTCATTTTGAAGTGTTCATGTGGGCAAGCTCCTTCCTCCCCAAATCCTGCAGGAAAAAAATTTGATGGCAGATCTGACCATGGTCGTACAGCAGAGTGACACACTTGGGTGTGGCCAGATTATTCTCCTTTTTACCCATGTGTAAGCCATTTTCATTTTGAAGTGTTCATGTGGGCAAGCTCCTTCCTCCCCAAATCCTGCAGGAAAAAAATTTGATGGCAGAAAATATGAGGGGTCTTCAAAAAGCTCATGGAAAGATTCATGTTATCTTTTAACTCCATTTTTCCACAAACTTTTTGAAGTACCCTTGTATATCTCTGCTTAAAATTAAATTTGTTCTTGGTAAGCCTAACAGTAGAGCCATTCACTTTATTTTGTAATGGATTATTTAAGTCAGTTTTCCAGATAACCAGCAAGTTTGTCTCATGATCAGAATCATCATTTCCCCAAAGCTATACACAGGATGAAACCATGGAACTGTCAGCTCAATTATAGAAGCAAATTTCTGAAAGATATTGGAATTTTTTCAGTGAGGGAAAATCTTGCAGGAGTTATGGTGTATGGTAATAATCAAATGACAGTTTCACCCCTTTGCTACTTCTATTTCCATCTATCTGACTTAATATTTCCCTATATTTAGGCATCTATTTATATCATGACTCCTCACGAAATTCAGAAAACTTAATATCATGTTGATCACATGTAAAATGATGTAAAAAAAAATCTGGGGAAATGCTCTCTTGACCTACATTCCAGAAAACAATGAAAGACCAAAGTGTCATTCAAGTCTTTTTAAGGACTTTACATTTTCTTCCAAAGGCCAGTACCCACTGACTTAGAAAGTAGAGAGTGGTGCTTAGGAGCCAGATCTTTGTGCCTTAGATTCTTCATCTGTAACTTGTTAAGGTGCTATGAATGAGACAATGCACATAGTGGGTCTGGCAGTTAGTAATCAATATTGTTATTATTGTCACTATTTGAAATTATTTGTTTATTTTTAAATTTTCTGTCTTCTCCGATAGAAGATAAGCTTTATTATGCTAGAATCTTACCTGTTTAGTACATATTGGCAGCTGCTGAATTTGTCTCAAATGGAGCATAAAAGCCAAGTCTCTTGGTAAGGATGGGTTTTCTCAAAGAATTTAGGGTCAAAGGAAATTCCCCCAAGGAACTCTAAAACTGACATTACCTTAATTTTCAGTACTTGGGAAAATTTTGAAGACTATCCAGCAGGACAAGTATGAACACCAAGGCAAAAGCAGAATTATTTTAATCCAAGTCCATTGAGACTTTATTATGTGATATAGCATTGTGAGGGTTAAACAAGATAACATAGCATGGTCCACTTTGTTCTTAAAAATTATTTTGCAAATCAAGGCTATGGGAGGTTTATAAAAATTGTCTAAGTCAAGTTACACTTCAGCTGTTCTAGGGAAAAGAAGGGTAGGAAAAAACTAACATGTGGTGAAAATTTACTCTGCACCAGCATTATGTTCTACACATCACATGGCTGTGTCATTAAAATTATTTTAACAACCCTGCACAAAATGTATGTTTTAAAAAGTTTCTTATCACAAAAGAGATGTATATTCCTGTAAAACAGATTAGAAAATACTGTACATATAAACAAAAAGAAAATAAAAATCCTGTTGCACAAAATAAAAATAAAACCTAAGAAGCTTTGATCAGACTTGATTAAAATGAGAGTTGAAACCAGGGCCATTTTAAGAATCCAAAGCATTAGGTTAGTTTTGTTCAGAGAGAATTATCCATAAAGGTTAATGGATATTTGCATAGTTACCCTAAAATTAGAGTTATACCTTTATTCTACATCATAAAGTTGAATTTGTTAAAATCTATTTACAGGGAAGGGAAAACAACTTTTCAGTAATATTCAGATTTTTGAGTAATATTGAGGCTATGAATATTTATGGGACAGCATTTTTTAATGTTTGTCCATTGAATGTTTTAAACTATGTGTCATAGAAAGTTAAATTTGCTTACCATTCTTGTAATAATTTATGCACTTCCTTCATCTGGTTTATTTATTTATTTTTTTTGTCTTTTTTCGTGTCCGGCAACGGATCACAACCCTCAGTGTCGCGCCCGTACCGGACCGGGACCGGCAACGGGATCGCAACCCTTGGCGCTGCGCCCGCACCTCACTCAGCCAGTGAGCAGGAACCGGTCTGTATGTGGGATCCGAACCCTCGGCGGGAGCGCCGCCGCGCTCCCAAGCGGCGCACTGTAGCAGTGCGCCACCGGGCCACCCCCTTCATCTGGTTTATTTATCTCAATCGGTATAAAAGACTGTATTGATTCTAAATTAGGAAAAAACTAATTAATTTCCCCTTGAAATTATTTTGTAGTAATATAGTTAAGCAACACAGATTAACTTTAAAACAAACCACCATGCATTCAACTAATTTATTTGTGCCAGTCATTGTTTTAGCCACTTGGATACTACAGTGTACAGAACAGACAAGATTCCAGCATCATGATGCTTATCTTCTATTCCAGGGGACAGAAAATAGATAAATTCATAGATAATTTCTCACAGTGATACGCGTTTTGAAGAAAAGTATACAGGACAAGGGGGTAGAGTATGACCAGGTCTACCATAGCCACCGGTGGCTAAGGCTGGCCTCAGGTGAGTTTGAGCTGAGATCTGAATGAGCATGTCTGATACAACTCAGTTAATTAACATTGTGGTGAACAATGTTCCGGTTTCTTTCTCCTTGGGACCAGACTGTTTCTAAGTCTCCACATCTCCGTTTACCCCGACATATCATGAACAACATATACCTCTTATTTTATTATATTACAGACGAGAATCTGAGCTTCAGAGATTAGTAGGGCAAGTAATTGATTCTGAAGTGCGTACTTGCCTTCATGGTACTGGCTACGTACACAACGGTGTTAAAAAGAGAACGATGTACCCTGGTAGAGGTTCGGAGAGAATGAGTACACGATTGCCTCCGCTTGGCCTTCCTTATCCAGGAAGGGTCCAGGGAGACAGACTCAAGATCTGAGGCCTTCCTTCCTACCTGTCTTCCCATTTCCAACACCATGGCCCAGGCTTCGAGCCCAGAAAAAAGAAAGAAGGAGGCAGAGTCCTCAGAGGGGGCCGCTACTCCCAGGGCTTTCCTGGTTGCTAAGATGCAAACAATTTACAAGCCAGCGCGAAAAGAACAGGTGCGAAAGAAGACTGGGAGAACGCCACACCTCATCTGCAGCCACGCCCTCCCCACGCCAGTGCGGGTCTGTGGACGGAAGGCCTCGCGATTTGCGCTCAGCGTGTACGTCACTTCCGCCGCCTCCACGGCGGGCGTCTGTAAGTGACGTCACGATTTCCGGGTCGCTGAGGCCGCCTGTGGCGGCGCAGGCATAGGTACTGTCTGGTGTCCGGTCTATGGAGTCAGTTGGTGCTGCCGGCGGAGCGGGGGCAGGAGGCGGTGTTCGAGTGGGGGCTTCTGACCCGCCAGGATGTTACCGGGCTTGGCCGCCGCCACTGCGGCCCACAGATGTAGCTGGTCTTCCCTATGCCGGCTCCGTCTGCGCTGCAGGGCGGCGGCCCGCGGTTCTAGCGACCGTCAGGGTGAGTGTCCGCGCCAGTGGCTGGCTCCGCGAAAGCCCAGCAGAGGGCCAGGCCGAGTTCGGCACTCGTCGCCCTCTTGCCCTTTCCCAACCTCAGAGCGTTCCTTTCTGTCCCCCGCCTTTATAGTTCAGCCTGCCCAGCCTGCGGGGGATCCTGACAGGTCTCCCTGACCCCATCCCGCCCGTGGTCGTAGCACAGCCCCCCGGGCACTTGAGGCGGGCAGCTCGTGGGTCGGATTGTACCTCTGAAGTCTACCGCTTTGTTCCCCCCAAAACCTGTCATGCGCATCGTACTGTCCGGAGGTGGCCCCCCTAGGCAGTTGGATATTGTGGATCCGCAGAGTTCCAGGATCTTTTGAGCTCACCGACTCTCACCTTCGTTTAGCCCTTTTGGCCGCGGTTTTCTTGCTCTCTGCTCTTTTTCTCATACTCCCAACTTGTTTTCTTAAATTTCTTGAAAGGAAGCGGGGTGCTACTCAATATTTGTGTATCTTCGTAAGAAGTATGAGGGTATCTCATAATCTTTGTATGAGCCCAGTTACGGAATTGAAAACAAAATTCTTGAGTTCCGTTAACAGTTCTTTTGGTGAAAAGGCGTCTGCTGGAACTGTAACCCAGAAAAAAAGTGGTTGACGAGAATTTTTATCCTTCTCTCTCACCGTTCTCTTTTGACTCAAGTTAAATTGTTCTAGAGTTTCCAAAATAACATTGAACTTGTGAGCTCTAATTAGGCTTACCTTCGCTTTTGCCATAGCCTGACATGCCATAGCTTGACACTGAGAACTAATAGGAACCCTTAAGGAGAAGAGATAGCAAAATCCATCTCTAACCTACTCCCCCTGATTCTTGGGGGGTGCAAAGAGTATTAACAGAAATATTTCTCAAAAATCTCTTTGAAAAAACTTGTAGCATGTTTGTGACCTCTTGTATTGTTGAAAGTTGTAGTCATTCAAGTTTTTAAGTGGTATAAGCTATAGTGACTCTTAAGCTGTGCAAATAAATGAAAATATATTCGTATCTTTTATTTGCAATAAATGTAAAAACTGGCTCATAAATTTCAGACGAATTAATTTTAACAGCAATGATCTCAGGGCTTTTTGGTAGTAATAGAAAAATACACCTTGAGTTTTCCAAGATTGGCAGTACACCTGGTTCTCTTATGAACAGAATGAGTCATCTGGTTTTACTATACTCTGGAATCTCCGAGTAAAGTTTCTAACATAATAGCTTTTATTAACCTAGCGATTTTGGCATTTTACACTGAAATTGTGTGTAGTGGTTGCTAAATTTAGTTTAAACTGCCCTATAAATGTTGGTAAAAAGGAATTGAAGTAGTGTAATTTGCAATCCCTGTTCTCTGTAGCTGTCATCATGTTGAAAATTGTGTGCTCTTTGTCTCATCCGTCTGTGAAACACAGATAATAATTACCTATCTCACCAGTCAGAATGACTTTGCAAAGTTCTTTGGAATGCTTATTACTACAAAAATCAAAATGTGTTTTCACACTTAAAAACACTTAGGTTTTAAAAATAACCTTGTTTAAAATTTAGTTTCAGTAATACTGAAACATTTTTTGAAAGGGCAAACCTAACTATGATAAAATTTAAAAATCATTTAGGAGAAGCATACTATATTTAAGTTGAATGTGTGTGAGAAGAAAAAACTATTTCAAGAAATTTTGGGAGGAAAAATTCAAAAACATGTAAAATTTAAAAATCATTTAGGAGAAGCATACTATATTTAAGTTGAATGTGTGTGAGAAGAAACAACTATTTCAAGAAATTTTGGGAGGAAAAATTCAAAAACATGTTTTTCTTTGTCAAGAAATAAAGTTTAGTTTATGCTTCTAAAATGCCTGTGTGGCTGGCATTTTATAGTCTCCTTATAATGAATAAGGAGAGGCGAAAACCATGAGAAATTGCCTAATTTGAATATGTTACTTAAAAATTAGAAATACTTCAAAGGCAAAAAAGGAAAATATTCTAGAGGAACATGTTCAAAAGAAATACGAGAGCCATATACGTAATTTTGAGTTGTCCAGTAGCCATATTAAAAAAAGTAAAAGCAGATGCGATTAATTTTAATAATATACCCAATATTTTCAAAACATTTTAACATGTAATCAATATAAAAATTATTGAGATGTTTTACTTTCTTTTTTTGTACTAAGTATTCAAAATTCTGTGTGTATTTTACAGTTAGAGCACATTTCAGTTTGGACTAACACATTTCAAGTGCTCAATAAATAGTGACTACTTTATTGGATAGTGTAGTTATAGAGTTAGTATCCTTAATTTATAAAGAATTTTTACGAACCAGTGGACATTCCAGTAGAAAAGTGGATAAAGGAAATGAATAAGGAGTTTATAAAGAAGTCCAAGTAGCCAGTAAAAATGTAAAAATCTTCCATACTCACTAAAAAGCATGAATGTAAAAGTTTAAAGGATTTTAATACTCACTGCCTATCTGGTATTGGCTGAGTTTTTCATAACGATGATACCCCATATTGATGGTGGAGGAAAATAGGAACTCTCTTACTCCTGATTGGGAACGTATAGTTAACAGTGTTTTTTGAGGTCAGTTATTCTTTTTATAAAAAGAACTTTAAAAGGTTTATGCCCTCTGACCTAACAATTCCACTTGAAGGGATTTATTTTGAAGAAATAGTCAGATACATATTAAAATGTCTGCAGAAGTTCATTATAGTAATAAGTTGGTAGCTTATTTATAGTTATGAAGAGTTGGAAATTAAAATATATTATGGTACATTTATTATGGCCTGATATTATAATATTATGAAGGCTAGCAAGGTGGTGGTTTGGCCATGATAGTTAGCAGTGGAGATGGAGAGAAGTGTATAGATTTGAGATATGTTTTGGAGTATACAGTGTAGTAGTATAGGTAAAGCATTTTAGCACAGTTATCTGGCACTTGGTAAATATTGTTTTTGTTTTTACTTTTCTATGCAAATATTAAAAAGGAATTATGCAAGGCTGTAGAGATGTATGCCAAGATGCAGTGCAGGAATTGTTTGTTTCTCCTATTGTTTCCTCACTCAAAAAAAGGTTTCTCCATTCCTTACTCTGTTCTGGAGAAAAACCACATCAGAGTAGTCCTCCAGGCTGAGCTAGTAGGTCACACTTCTACTTGCTGGATGATTAGGCAGAAAAGGGATTTTCCTGCAGTTTCGGCTATGAAAGGATAAAAGTAAACTAAAGATAGTCAATGTAGGTGCGGGTGCGACACGGAGGGTTGCGATCCCGTTGCCGGTCCCGGTCCGGTACGGGTGCGACACTGAGGGTTGTGATCCGTTGCTGGACATGAAAAAAGACAAAAAAAAAAAAAAAAATCATAATTTAGAAAAATAGTGACATGAGAAAATACCCTTGATATATTATTAGGTAAAACTAGAAAAAATAAAATATATACACTGTGATATTAACAGTGGGTTCCTCTAAAAATATTTTTTATTAACCTTATGTGTTTTTCAAATGATTTACAGTAAATATACACTGTACTTCTAAATAATAAAAATGTTACTTAGTTTCTATGGTAAATGACTTCATTTCACACCACCCCACCTTACCCCAGCCATAGCAGGTTTCTTTTTATTCCTGAATACTACTTATCTGGTCCTTATAGTTTCTCTCTGTGGGGATTGCTCTTTCCACCCAGATCTTCTCATTTTTATCTTTCGTGCCTTGGCCAAGTCATCACTTACCAGAAAAGGTGGAGTCCCAGGCGAGCATGTCTAAAGAAATGGTATGAGGGGCCAGTGTTGTAGTTGCTTGTAGTGTGCTGAACAAGACAAGTTTTCAGCTTTATAGGGCAGACATCAGAAATAAGAAAACATATCTAAAGTGCTTAAAAGAAATAAGCAGGGCGAATGGTGACTACAACTCCTGGCACTTTGCTGAATGAACCTCTCTTAAAACCCTATGAGGCACATACTATGGTTGGCTTCATTTTATAGTAAAGTACAAGAAATTCTGTCATTAACTTGATCTACATAGAATCTTGCTGTCAGCCTGCCAAAATGATCTTTTATAACTGTCAGTGTTCTTAGTTATTTAAAGAAGTTGGGGGGGGGATACCTCTGCTGAGGATAAATGTTTAAAAAAGGTCAATGTTAAAAAAAAATCACTCTGACTACTGTGTGTAGAATGGTTTGGAAAGGGGAGAATATGAATAAGGAGATTTGGGGAGGGCTGTTATAGTTATGAAGGCTAGCAAGGTGGTGGTTTGGCCATGATAGTTAGCAGTGGAGATGGAGAGAAGTGTATAGATTTGAGATATGTTTTGGAGTATACAGTGTAGTAGTATAGGTAAAGCATTTTAGCACAGTTATCTGGCACTTGGTAAATATTGTTTTTGTTTTTACTTTTCTATGCAAATATTAAAAAGGAATTATGCAAGGCTGTAGAGATGTATGCCAAGATGCAGTGCAGGAATTGTTTGTTTCTCCTATTGTTTCCTCACTCAAAAAAAGGTTTCTCCATTCCTTACTCTGTTCTGGAGAAAAACCACATCAGAGTAGTCCTCCAGGCTGAGCTAGTAGGTCACACTTCTACTTGCTGGATGATTAGGCAGAAAAGGGATTTTCCTGCAGTTTCGGCTATGAAAGGATAAAAGTAAACTAAAGATAGTCAATGTCGATATTAGACTGAATTACAGATTGTGATGATGATGTTAGTAAGACTTTGGTGAAGTCCCAGATAATGTAGCAATGGATATACTTTTAGTTTATTTTTTTATGGTAGACATTTTTTAAAAATACAGAAAAATGTAAGGTATGAAGTAAAAACTATGCATAATCCCAATATTTCACCAGTCGCATTTTTTTTTTTCCTTTTTGTCTTTTTTTTTTTTACTGACTGGTAATGGGATCGCAACCCTCGGTGTCGCGCCCGCACCGGGGACCGGCAACGGGATCGCAACCCTCGGTGCTGCGCCCACACCGCGCTCAGCCAGTGAGTGGGAACCGGTCTCCACATGGGACCCGAACCCTCGGCGGGAGCGCCGCCGCACTCCCAAGCGGCGCACTCTCCAGTGCGCCACCAGGCCGGCCCACCAGTCGCATTTTTAAAAGTTGAAATCATACTGTATTAGTTTCCTGCTTTTTTTCATGCAACATTATAACACGAATGTTTTCCCTTGTCATTAAAAGTTTTTAATGAATTCATAATAAAAATATAGGGACCTGCCATGACTTAATCATTTTTCTATTAGGGAACATTTGTTTCTGGTTTTTCCTGTGATAAATAATACCATGAAGAATAGTCTTTGTATTCCATATTATTATGTATTTTAAATTCACACTTAGTAACCTCTTTAAAAACAAGTGTAATGATTATTTAGTATTTATATGTCAGTGTTTTAGAAGTTTTGGGAGAAAACTACCAAAATAGTCTCAAGTAAGGAAACTGACATCTGGAAGACTTAGGCTACATGCTTGACACTGGTCTTGAACTTAGCCAGAAATATACTCAAGCTGCAAAAAAACCTTTTTTTTTTTTTTTTAAAAGATGACCGGTAAGGGGATCTTAACCCTTGGCTTGGTGTTGTCAGCACCACGCTCAGCCAGTGAGCAAACCGATCATCCCTATTTGGGGTCCGAACCCGGGGCCTTGGTGTTATCAGCACTACACTCTCCCGAGTGAGCCACGGGCCGGCCCCTGCAAAAAATCTTTTTGTTTTTAGTTATTGTTGTTGTAGAAGCAACATATACAATAAACTGAACTGTTAGTTTGCATGAGAGAAAAGGAGTTTTTTGTTGTTGTTATTGTTCGTAGTCTAAAAAAGAAGGTCAGGTTTTCTCTGAAAACCAGGGTAAGTGGTAGTGACAAACCAGATTAGAGAGAAATGATGAGTAGTGGTCATTAGGAGCTACACAGGTAAGAACAGTAAAATAAAAGCAGAGAAGGGTGATATTGTTGTGACTAGATTGATGATAAGATACCAGTAGCTCTGCAGTCTTGATGAAGAAACAGCTCTTATAAAGGGTACTCTAAAAAGTCTGTGGAAAGATTCATATTATCTTTTCTCTTTTTCCACAGACTGTTTGAAGTACCCTTGTATAAGAAGTCTTCAAAAACTTTATGGAAAAATTTGTATCATCTCGTAATTCTCTTTTTCCACAAACTTTCTGAAGTATCCTTATACAGCAATAAGGAAGTCCTTGTCCAGGGCAGTAGAACAGAAAGTGCTAAACTAGAGGTTAATCTTCGATATATATCTTATTTTAGAAGTCACTTTGAAGAAAGGGTGTTAATGGTGGATATTTTTTTACTATCTTTATGACTATGAGAATTAATGAATTCAGTAATCCATTCAACAAATGATTGTATTTCTACTGCTATGTATCAGGTATTATATTTTATTGAGTCTACTGTAGTCTTGTATAGTTTTTAGAATATAAGCTATTAAAGATGGTAATTTATTGTATGTGCAGTTTTTGACCTTTTATTATACCAAATGTGTACTTTTAAAGTTGCTGATACCTGAAATTCTACTGAAGTTAAAAATTAAGGACTTTTCAAAACAGGTAGCAAGGAAGTTATCAAAGATTACTAGGAGTGTCAAAAGAACTTAGGAATCAATTTGAAGAGACCTCTACTGGCCAAAAATGGGACAGTTTGAACATTAATCAGGGTAATGACTAAAATGGATTGAAATATACCAAGTAACATTTAAATCTATGAAATTGCAATGATACATACACAAATTAAAAATGTGTCACCACTGCAGGATGGTAGGTAATGACCTAATTATTTTGAGAAATAATAAAATTAAAGAGAAAGAATTAAGCATTTAGCCTGACTTTTCTTTAGGAACTATACTTCTGTGTAACCAGATAAATGAGGGGAATTTTCTCTTTGTAGAAGTTTTCTAATAAATGAAGGAGTAATAAGAGTAATAAAATTAGAATATCATCACTTTGTAATCACCTAATGAATAAATGGTTTTAGGCATTGAACAGCAGTAGACACTGTCATCACAAATAAAGCAACAACCAGATATTGTATGGTTCTTCTTGAAAGAACTCATTACCACTTAACAAGTAGTGTTGTTCTCATAAAAAGAACCTGAATTTGGATAAAGCCTTTACATCATCCATTTATAGAACATATAGAAGAATGAGTTAAACAACACCATGAGAATTCAATTGGCCGAATTCTGATTGGCAGAAAACTGACAGGACAAAAATTGAGGACAAATGGCCTGATTTTTTTCAACATAAAAATTACAGTAAAAAAAAAAAATCAGTAGTTTAAAAGAGATTTAAAAGACATATCAATCACAGTATGGGGACCTTATTTGGATCTCTTCACATAAAAACTGGGAAAAAATAGTAACATTTGTAACAACTGGAAATTTGAAATTGAGAATATTTGATATAAGGAATGTTTTTACTTATAGTAACGGTGTTGTGGCTGTGTGAAAAAAGTTCTCATTTCTTAGAAACACATACTGAAATATTTATGACTGATATTATTTTGCATCTGAGATTTGCTTCAAATTAATATAGGGGTGGGGAGATTTTGGTGCAGGTAAAAATGAGACAGAATTGACCATGAGTTGGTAATTGTTGAAAGTAAGCAATGGGTACATGAAAGTTTATTGTGCTGTTTTTTCCTACCTTTGCATATGTTTGAAATTGTCTGTAATGAAATGTTTTAAAAACTAAGGAGAACCTTGAAGAAAATCTAGCATGAAGTCATGGAAACAAGTCATTTTCTGAAGAAGGATTTTTAGACTGTGGAGTAATCCCTTTTTAAACATCTTAGCACAAACACTGTAAAAATATTTCATCATTGGGTCAAAAAAAGTGCTGATGGCATAATTGTCTTTGTCAGGTAAAAATTACAAAAGATATTTTGAATAGGGCTGAAAAGTCAGAACACCAGTGGCCATAGTGAAGATGCTTTTCTGGACTATGAGTGTCTTAGGAGAATTTGTTTGAACCCTTGCCTAGTCCTAATTTTGCTAATAGGCTACATATTTCAATGTGCAGGAGTCTTCTATTGTTATATTTGCTTTACTCAGCCTTTAGGAAATAGATGCAAATGACCAAAAATATACTGGGCCTTCAGTAGTTTGCCAAATAAGTGAAAGAGTAAGCTGGCATCAGGAAGTTTCTCAAGAAAATAAATTCCAAGCCTGAAACTAGAGTGAATGCTTAGGCTGCCATATGTCCCTCGTGCTTTTCAAATTATGTTCAACATTCACAGTAACTTATGTTCCTCATGGATTCTCTGAGCTGTTAAGAAAAGGTTTTTCTTCATTTCAGAAGGCATATATTTGCACGTACACATATATAAATTAACATTTTTGGAAGATCATTATTAAGCAGTTAGAAAAGTTTCAACTTTTATTTTTACTTTTTATTTTTTTGGCAGCTGGCGTGGGGATCTGAATCTTAGACCTTGGTGTTACAAGGTGGCACTCTAACCAACTGAACTAACAGGCCAGCCCTCTAGTTTCCACTTGCAAATGCTCAACCCTCCACTCTTGGAAAAACTTGACTGTAATGATATAATTTCATTATTTCACCTAAAGCTTTGGAAAATGTGAATTATCTAGACAGGGTTTTTGAGTTCTTTCAAAAACTGAAATTCTTAGTACCTACTCATAGTAAAACATAAGAGAAAGAGGCCACAGGGGAGTAGAGACAGATTTAATTTTCTACCACTTTGGTGCAGTTATGGAATATATTTTCCTTCTATGTTTGAGCCTTCCAAAGCCCACAGTCAACCCGGATGGAGCAGCTGAAGTGCTTCCTAATTAGTCTTCTATTCTTCCTTCAATTAAAATTCTCAGATACTAAGGCATCTCACCAAATGTTGATCTAATTATCTGATTAAAAAAATCAGTGACAAATTATGAATGACTGATTAATGTAATTCACTTATTGATTGTGAAATGAAAGAGGAATAAGTCTCCAGCTAGTGGAAGGAGTACACGGGATAATTTTGAATGAGAAGCCCTCCTGACCCTCCTACCCAGAGTCCTCTATTCTGAAAAGCACATTACATGCCAACATTTTTTTTTTTTTAGCGTACAACCACCATACAAAATAAAGAGTATTTATTATCTTCTAGACACCTTTCAGCACAGCTGAATAATATGAATGTTTTATTTGCTTTTTTATATGTTTTTAAAAGTTTCCATAGAAGTAAGTTTATAAATTAGAAAAAATTGGAATGTTGTCCTTTTTTTTTCTTTAAAAAATGTAGTCCCTGTTTACCTAGGGGTCAGTGAAACACCAACAGTGGAGAAGGGTGGCTTGGCAATTGTGCCTCTGGAAGTTGGTTTGAAATTAAAAGAATTTTTTTTTCTTTTAGAATGGCAGAATTTAGTGACACTTGGAAGCTTTTCAAACATGGTTCCCTGTAGTCACCCATATGTTTATACACTGAGTCGTCAAGTAAAGTTGTATTCCACAAATGTTCAGAAAGAAGGACGGGGATCACAAACTCTCAGAGTGGAAAAATTACCATCATTTGATGAAACAGGTATGTATAAATTTTTTTAAATCATTTTTTCCTGTATACTGGAATAGTTTGTGTAAAATTATTTGTTCCTTGAATGATAGAATTTACTTGTAAAATTATCTGGATTGATGTTTTCTTTATGAGAGCTGTTAAACTGCTGATTTAATTTCTTTAATTTTTTGTTTCTTTTTGGCTCAGTTTTGCTAAATTCTGTTCTTTTCTAGGAATTTATCCACTTAAACTAAATTTTCAATATACTGGCATACAGTTCATAATATTCTGTTTACTCTCTTTAGTATATGTAGTTATGTCCTTTTTTTTTTTCATTCTTAATAATGTTTGTCTTACTTTCTTGGTTAATCTTGCCAGAGCTTTGTCTTTTATTATTTTTCCAAGTATTAATTTTTTTTTACTTTTTTTTATGTTTGTTTTGTATTTCATTAATTTTTACTCTTTAATTGTAGCCTCATTTTGGCTTTTTTTGTGTGTATATTCTGTTATTCTTTTATTAACTATCACTTAGATACTTAGCTCATTAATATTGAGCCTTCATTCTTTTCTGAAGTTGGCATTTAAGCCACGGTAATGCATAACACATCCCAGAAGCTTTGATATATAGCATTTTTATTATTTGTAGTTCTAAATGTATTTTTATTTCCATTGTGATTCTTCTTTGATTTTTTAGTTGTTAAAGTATGATTTTAAATCTCCAGATGGATGGAATATTTCTAGTTATCTTTTTGTATTAATCTTGTATTGTTACAGAATATGATCTGTATGATTCAGTCTTGAAATTTGTTGAGCCTAACTTTTTGGTTTATCACTTGGTCAGTTTTTCTAAATGGCCCTCATGCACTTGAAAATAATGTGTATTTTTGATTACTGGGTGCAGTGTTTATGTATGTCAATTCCAATTTTTAGTCATGCTGTACAGATCTGTATTCTGTTATTTTTAAGCCATTATTACCAAGAGAGATGTTAGAGTATCACACTTTGATGGTAGGTTTGATGGTCTTCCCTTATAGTTCTGTAAATTTTTGCTTTTTGTATTTTGAGACTTTGTTACTGGATACATACACTTTCAGAATTGTTACATGACACTGATAAATTACACCTTTTATTGTTATAGAGCAACTCTTTTGCTTTAGTGACATCTTCACCAGATTTCTTTTGGTTAATATTTGCCTGGTATAATTTTTTCCATCGTTTGAGTTTAACTTTTTTTTTGTCCTAGTGTGATAATCTTTGTCTTTTAACTGGAAGTTTAGGCTGTTGACAATTACTGTAATCACTGATATATTTGGGCATATTGCTGTCATTTTATTATATGTTTCCTTGCTCTTCCTTCTTTTTCTTTTAATTCCTTTTTTGCCTTTAAAAATTTTTCTCCTTCGTTTTCTTCTCTCCCCCATACATACACACTTACACACACTTGTTTGTAAGTTATATACTCTATGTTTGTACTTCAAAGTCTAAACGTAATTGATAAGTTTACATTTCTTCTGAAAAATACAAAGACCTTAGAATGCTTTAATTCTGATCATCCCCTCCCAAATTACATGCTATTTGTTGACTAATATTGTGTGTCTGTTCTGTTCTTTCCCTTTTATAAAATATACATTTTTTGTTTAGGTTTATCCAAAATCTTTGTTACCCACCTTTTCTTGTTTCTCTGATCTTTCTGTCCAGTGTAAATTCTATAGAATTACCCTCAGATCAGGATCTTTTTGTGGTAAAGACACATTTGAGGTGTTATTCCAGTGTCTCTTGGCTTTCACTATTGCTGTTGAGAAGTCAGATATCATGCCTTTATTATCATAGCTTTTCTATTTGACTGCTTTTTTTATTTGATGAACTTTATTTTGAAAGTCTTCTTCTTTGGTGTAAATGGCAGTTTTACCATGAAGTGACTAGGTATGTATTTCTTTATATTTCTCCTGCTTGAGATTTGTTGGGCTTCCTGGAGCTGAGGATTGGTATTTTCCCACAATTGCGGGATTCTACAATTTTCTTTTATCTTTTCAGATAATATCTCTTTTCAGTTCTCTGTTATCTCCTTCTAGAACTCTAGTATGTTAGATCTTACTTTATTTTCCATGTCTCTAAACCTCTCTAACATATTTTTTTTTTTCTGGCCTGCATTCTGGATTATTTCCTTACATCTACCTAGTTTACAGATTTCCTGTTTAGTTACCTGTTATCTGGTGGTTGACTATGTATGTTGTTTTTAATTTCATTGATTGTAATTTTCATTTCTAGATATTGTTTTTCACCTTGCTTGGTTGGTCTCTTAATTCTCTGCTTATAATTTTAAACTTCTCTTTCATTACTTTAGACATGGTAAACATAGCTATTTTATATTTTGTTACTGGAAATTCTGCTATATTAAATCTTTTTGGTTCTTACTGTGTTATACTTTTCCTTCCTTTCTTGCTATCATTCATGATGCCATATGCATGTGTTGTAACTGTGATTGTTCATGTTCCTTGCAGTTTTGTATCTTGAAACTATTTGATGTTTGTTGGGACTGAAGATGTGTACTTGCCTAAGGGTTTGATTTTGCTTCTGCTAGCTGCTGGGGACACAACTTGGGACCAAATAAAATTAAATTCTCTGCTTTAGATTTTTTTAGACCATTTTGGTAGCATGTATTTAGACTGTACACTGTGTAAGAGTTGACTTATCGTCAAAATTTTCAAGGGAGTTTTTTTATTCCCTGCTACTTAACACCAGAGTAGAGACAGGCCTGTTTACTGTTTACGTGCTATTCCCTTCTGTGCATATTATTTATTTTTAGTTTACAGTTTTACCACGTGTGTAGCTTTTTATCTGGGTGTCTCCTGTTAGACTTCCCACCTTGAGCAAGATCCTGCTCTTATTCTCTGGTCTCCCATATTTCTTACAGCTGTGAAAATAGGAGCTCAAAGAATACAAGTTTCAACAGAAATCATTGGGAAAGCTGGCTTTGGTGGGCTCATTTATTCTGTAGAGTCCTGCTCTCACTTCGTTTTGCCCTCTTCATATCATTTTTTGCTAGATTAGAAATGCATTTAAAAAGATTTTGTTCAAGGTATCTTGTCTGCCATGAAGCATTAAGAGGAAGTCTGTTATTTATTCATTTATTCTTTAATTTATTTAAGAAGTATTTCTTATATGAGAAGCACTTCTTATATGGCATCAAGTGAGAATGACTTCTGAGTTTATATTTGTTTTATTACTAATGGAGAAAATCAAAGAAATATCATATTGTGCATACTATGATAAGGGAAATTCAGTGTGCTACAGGAGCATATGGGAGGAACACCTGAGTTTTGAGTAGTTAGGGAAACTTTCCTTAAGAAAATGATGTCTGGTTAGGGACATGAAAGAAAAGTAGGTATTTGTGTGTTGAGTGGTGGAGAAAGGAGGCAAAATTGCCTGGACTGGTGAGTAGAGGACCTGGTGTTGGGGTTGGTAGTGTTGAAAGTACAATAGATTAAACTCAAGAGGTAAGCAGTAGTCAGATCAGGCTCTTGTTCAGGAGTTTGAACTTCGTTTTGTAGGCAATGAGAACCTATTGGAGTATTTTAAGTAGAGTAAGTACTTGATTAGATTTAAGATTTTAGTTGCAAAATGGCAAACACTGCAAAGGAGGAAGACAAAGTAGTAATATGAAGGTACTTTTTGAAGTTCATGGAAAGATTTGTATTATCTTTTAAATCTGTTTTTCCACAGACTTTTTGAAGTACCTTCATACAAATGAGGGGCTAAACTAGGCTAATGGCAAATGTTTTCTTAAAGGAGTAAATGAACTCAAGAGGTTTAGGATTTGGTGATTGGATTTGGTGGATGAAGGAGAGGGTCAAATAAAGGACAGTACTGATACTTGGTTACTATATTGGGCAATTGTGTAGATGATTTTATTGATTTCTAAAATGAGGAATACCAAAGCAGGAGCATATTTTAATGAGATGATGATTTGGCTTTGGACATCTGAATTGTTTGGTGCCTGTTGTCATCTTAACATGATGCAGTGACCAGTACATGGTTGGGTGTCCAATGAATCTGCTAGTAACTGCATCATCTGTTAAGATGTCTGTAAAGTGGGCTTACAGACCCCTCAAGTCTGTTGCTCAGACTGGGTCACAAACCCTCCACACACAGGTCTGTGAGCTAGGTAATAGGGAAAAAAAGGTCCTGGGAGCTGTAGGTATAGAAAAATGAATGGGTTTTATTCAGATCTAGGAGCAACTGTCCTAGTGGCTTCTTTGAGAGTTCTGAGAAGCACTGTGGATTAGAGCTTTTATTCTTTTTATACTTAAGTCCATAACCCTGGACAACTGGGTGCCCATGTGCAATTACATTAAGTAGGAACAAGGAACACCTGAGGATATTTACAGCAAATACTTGGCAAGCTGAGAAGCACTGTGGATTAGAGCTTTTATTCTTTTTATACTTAAGTCCATAACCCTGGACACCTGGGTGCCCATGTGCAATTACATTAAGTAGGAACAAGGAACACCTGAGGATATTTACAGCAAATACTTGGCAAAATTCTGAACATCTGAGGGGCCCTGACCATTTTCCTATTTTTTTATTTTGTTACTGGAAATTCTGCTATATTAAATCTTTTTGGTTCTTACTGTGTTATACTTTTCCTTCCTTTCTTGCTATCATTCATGATGCCATATGCATGTGTTGTAACTGTGATTGTTCATGTTCCTTGCAGTTTTGTATCTTGAAACTATTTGATG
>NW_007729879.1:66141-68029 GCF_000696425.1 Galeopterus variegatus
ACCATGTTTGTTGGAACATAGTAAAGGGAGAAGAAACAGGTGATAAAATAATATAATTAAGGGTAAAATATTGTTATAATGCTCTTCTGAGGTGAACATTGACTCAAGCAAAATATTTATTGTTGGTTCCACTATACAGAATCTTTGAAATCAAAATCCATTACTAGGTTTCTCTTTTCTCTGCCAACTGGAATAAAAATGTTAGTTTATTTTCTTTCTTTCTTTTTTTTTTTAAAAAAAAGTTGACCGGTAAGGGGATCTCAACCCTTGGCTTGGTGTTGTCAGCACCACGCTCAGCCAGTGAGCAAACCGGCCATCCCTGTATGGGATCCAAACCTGTGGCCTTGGTGTTATCAGCACGGCACTCTACCGAGTGAGCCACGGGCTGGCCCTTAGTTTATTTTCTTGTATTAGAAATACATTGTTTTTTGACAGTTTATTTTGGGCTCTTTTTCAAGATATGCTTAGGCCAAATCAGACCTTGTTAGCTATCAGATAGACAGCAAGTAATTTCTTGATTGAAAGATAATTTGTATAATTTGAGATTAACTTTTGAATAATTCAAATCACATGATAAAGTCAGGAACAGCTCATTAAGAAACCAAGACTTGCTGAGGAATCCTTAAGTTTTTAAGGAGCATTCAGATGTTTTAAATTTTAGTAAAATTAGTTTTAATTTTGCTAATGACAGCAGATGTGTGGCAAACAGCCAGGGTTTGAGCTTAAAACAAATGTCTAGAGATATTTATGGATAGATTGTCAGACTACTTATTGAAATCATAAAGATTCTACTCCAGTGATGCAGTGTGACTTTATTGAGGTGGTGGTGTACAAAACAAGTATTCATACACATGTTTGAGCCATTTACTAGCATTCTTGTTCATGCTTCATAACACTATATATTTAGTAACATCTTGACAGTTTGTAGTAAGGAGAATATCCAGAAATATCCATTTTAGAGCACTTCAGTTTATGTGATTTGGCTGAATGACTTTGATCATTGTGGAAAAGAGGAAACTTGACAGTAGATTTCAGTTATTCAGATGCTAGGTGAGTGTTGAAAACTTATTATCCCAACCCTTCACTTTTCTCTCCCCTACTCTCTATTCCCCAAAGCAAAGTTTTAAGAAATTGATATATAGATTGTATATATAAAGAGGCTTTAGAATTGCTTTGCTAGACAAAAATAAAATTATAATAATCATTTAACTCTTTAATGTCAAATGTTATAAGCTGTAGTTATTAATTAAATGAAAGTGTTTTTTTTTTTTTTTTTGTCCTTTTTGTAACCGGCCGCACCGCGCTCAGCCAGTGAGCACATCGCGCCGGCCATCCCTATATAGGATCCGAACCCACGGCGGGAGCGCTGTTGCGCTCCCAGCACCGCACTCTCCCGAGTGTGCCACGAGCTCAGCCCAAATGAAAGTGTTTTTAAGCCTATCTTTACTTTACCAGTATGCTACCATAACCTGTGTTGTATTTGGTGAATAGTTAAAGCCCTTTTAGATTTTCTGTACATGCTTTAGGTATCAAAGCATAATATACTGTATTTAGTCATTTTCCCAGTCATTTAATAATGAAAAAAATTATTAAAAATATACTAAAAATTACATGTAACATTTTTGCTTTTATTTTATTTTATTTTTATTTTTATTTTTTTTTAAAAGATGACCGGTAAGGGGATCTCAACCCTTGGCTTGGTGTTGTCAGCACCACGCTCAGCCAGTGAGCAAACCGGCCATCCCTATATAGGATCCGAACCCGTGGCCTTGGTGTTATCAGCACCCTGCCCAGGCCTGCAGCTTCTTATAAAACATAGGTTCAGGTATCAACTGGAATTGGCCATTCTCAGCATCATTGTTTGGGGGTGGGTGGGCCAATTCAAATA
>NW_007729879.1:68305-98522 GCF_000696425.1 Galeopterus variegatus
GTTTTTGTAGGATTTTTTTTTAAAAGATGACCGGAAAGGGGATCTCAACCCTTGGCTTGGTGTTGTCAGCACCACGCTCAGCCAGTGAGCAAACCGGCCACCCCTATATAGGATCCGAACCCGTGGCCTTGGTGTTATCAGCACCGCACTCTACCGAGTGAGCCATGGGCCGGCCTTTTGCTTTTATTTTAAAGAGTTTTGTCTTTGTTAGTGCTTAGTCTGTCGGCCTTTAATTCCTTCACATAAGCCTGGAAAGACGGTAAGACAATGGATAGGCAAAACTTCTGATCAGGTTGGCATCTTGAATACATGCTTTGAGACATCCGTTCTGTTTCTTTCTCACCAGAGTGATTGATAAAATATAAAGAGGAAATTGAAGACATAGCTGGGCTAAAACAAAACAAAACAAAATGCTATATCCAATAAATGGAACAGGAACATCAGGGCCCCAAGTGTGTAAGCAGGCACTGGCAGCCAGGAATTTGGCTTGTTTGGGGTAATGGATCTACAAGTGTTACACAGATAGCCAAGGTACTGGATTCAGACTCACTATTTGAATTGACCCACCCACCCCCAAACAATGATGCTGAGAATGGCCAATTCCAGTTGATACCTGAACCTATGTTTTATAAGAAGCTGCAGGCCTGGGTAGGCAAGAGGAAGACCAGGAACTAAAAACCTGCTGTTTGCTGACTTAGAGCCTGGATTGAGTGGTAGGAATTCAAACTGGCAATATAAGATTGCAAATTCCAAAATTTAAAAATATACAAAGAATCCTAATGCTGTAAAGTCAACAGAATCAACAAATATGAATTAACTCCAGGTGAAAATAGTGGACTGAATTGCTTTAAAATAAGTTTAATACCCTCAAAAGGATAAATGAAGGACTCAATTAAAAAGAAAAAAAAGTTTTGAAACCCAAACTGGCAGAAATAAAACTAGAACAAATAAGTACAAAAAGGAGACAACTAAAAATCTTGGAAATGGGGCCGGCCCGGTGGCGCACTGCTACAGTGCGCCTCCCGCCGAGGGTTCGGATCCCACATACAGACCGGTTCCCGCTCACTGGCTGAGCGAGGTGCGGGCGCGATACCGAGGGTTGCGATCCCGTTGCCGGTCCCGGTCCGGTACGGGCGCGACACTGAGGGTTGCGATCCGTTGCCGGACATGAAAAAAGACAAAAAGGAAAAAAAAAATCTTAGAAATGATAGTGTAGTCACTTTTGTTTAGTAGATTAGTCATAGTCAGAATTAGTAACGTGAAACTCAAGTTAATATAAAAATTTAGTAGGTTAAATAGTCATAGTCAGTTGGAGAATTAGTAACTTGAAATTCACTTTGAAGGCCTGTAGGAAGGCAAAAAGCCTTTTTAAAAAAATAAGAACATTTAAGAGGCATGAAGCTCTAGTCTACATTTAATAGGTGTTTCAGAGAGACAGAGAATAGAGAAATGGTGGAGGAGCAGTATGTAAAGAGAAAATGGATGAGAATTTTTCATAATTTGAGAAAAACAGTAATTCTCACATTAGAAGTATACTTTGAGGGATGGCTGGTTAGCTTAGCTGTTTAGATCGCAGTGTTGTGACACCAGCGTCAAGGATTTGGATCCCTACACCAGCCAGCTGCCAAAAAAACAAAGTAAAAGAGTATAGTTCGAGTATTAAGCAGGATAAGTAAAAAGAAATCCACCCCAGACGCCTTGTAAAGAAATCAGAGATTTAAAAACCAAAAGAAGAAACAACCCAACTTAAAAGCTGCCAGAGAGAAAAGTCAGAGTGCTTTCAATTCAATTGTTGCTCTTTTGAAATAGACTTTTTATCTGCAGCAATGTGCAGAAAGCAAAAGAGGGAGTGATGTGGAGCAATATCCACGAAAAGGTAAAGGTAAGAGGAAAGTAAATGCTTTCTTAAAATTTCACACTGATCTAAATAATCATTCTAGAGTGAAGATAAAAATAAAAACATTATAACATATGTAAATATGAATGTCATTTTGTTACCAGGCAGCAGGTCCAGGTTTTTGGTTCATCCATGAAAAGAAAAATCTTTCATGAAACCAGCAAAAGGAAAAGAAGAGAGGGACAGAAAATCGGAACATAATAGGGCTTTATTACCAAGCAAATGTACATGCCAAAGAAGTGCACTGGCTTCTCTGTGAGGGAGAAATTCATGTGCCTCTGAACCTTGTCTTCTTCCCTCCCTCATGGAAACCCCTGATGACCATCCTCTGCCTCTTGTATTCCGTCTGCCTCTTGTATTCCGTCTGCCTTGTGCGCAGGCTCTGGCCAATCCAGTCTGAATATGTGCAGCAGATAAGATATAAAAGAAACAGTGAATAACAGGAAACAGATAAAATGTGTTGGTAAAATTAACTATTGATAATAAAAATAATAAGCTTTTAAAAATATTAAATGTTGAAACTTTAATCAAGAGTAGTGAGATAAAAGAAGTTTTCAGTGGTTAAAAGTTCTTGTTTTAGGGCCGGCCCGGTGGCGCACTGCTACAGTGCGCTGCTTGGGAGCGCGGTGGCGCTCCCGCCGAGGGGTCGGATCCCACATATAGACCGGTTCCCGCTCACTGGCTGAGCGAGGTGTGGGCGCAGCACCGAGGGGTGCGATCCCGGTGCCGGTCCCGGTCAGTACGGGCGCGACACTGAGGTTGGCGATCCGTTGCCGGACACGAAAAAAGACAAAAAGGAAAAAAAAAAAAGTTCTTGTTTTAGGGCCGGCCCGGTGGCGCACTGCTACAGTGCGCTGCTTGGGCGCGCGGTGGCGCTCCCGCCGAGGGGTCGGATCCCACATATAGACCGGTTCCCGCTCACTGGCTGAGCGAGGTGTGGGCGCAGCACCGAGGGGTGCGATCCCGGTGCCGGTCCCGGTCAGTACGGGCGCGACACTGAGGTTGGCGATCCGTTGCCGGACACGAAAAAAGACAAAAAGGAAAAAAAAAAAAGTTCTTGTTTTAGAGGAAGATGGAGATAATGAATAACTTTACAGATGGTTAGGAAGATTTATAGGAAAGTATATATATTAAACAACTGAAGTACAATCTTATAAATTCCAAACCAGCAGTTGGGGGATGGGGTGGGAGGAGGATATAGAAAACTTTATCAATCTAACAGGTGGCAGAAAAGATAAAATAAAAATAAAAACAAAAAAGGATGGTAAACTGAAAACAGAAATAAGATGGCAGAAGTCCAGTGTACCACAGTCAAGTGGTCAGACTTAAATGTTCCATATCATTTAAATGTACTCATATTCTAAATATGTGCAAACAGTTAATTTCTATTTCATGACATATTTTCAGAGACTTCCCTTATATCCTATATCTCCTGTCTCATCTGCTCTTGTGATTATCCTTTTAATCTACTACATCATCAGTTTCTCCCTCTTTACTGCATCGTTTCCATCTCTATATAAAATACAATCAACCTTTCATTGATTCCATTCTCTCTAGCTTCTGCTGAAAGTCCACATACTGCTTCCACTTCATCTCCCATTCTCTGTTCAACCTCCTTCCTCTATCTCCCTTCTTCTACTGAAACTGCTGTTGTCAGGAGGTTCCAGTGATCTCCATGTTGCTCATCCAGTGTTCACTTCTATCTTCTTTTTTTCCCCTATGAAAAAAATACAAATACCTACTCATAAATCAAATATTTTAAACATAGAGGTAATATAGGAAAGTGATTAAGAGCATAGACTAACAAATACCTACTCATAAATCAAATATTTTAAACATAGAGGTAATATAGGAAAGTGATTAAGTCATCAAAATGACTTGGGTTTTGATCCTGGCTGCCTCCATGTTTAAATACTAGGTGTGTGACTTTGGGGGAAGTTGCAAAACCTCTCTGTGCCTCAGTTTCCTCATCATAAGGAAATAATGGCTGTGTGACTTTGGGGGAAGTTGTGACAGCTTATTATATGTACTCTTTTGTGATTTACTTTTTTTATTGAATTTTGTTGCTGAGATTTATCCTAACTATTGGTGTGTATGTCCGGTTTATTAATTTTCATGGAGATAATTATATCGCATACTGTTCAGGGCTGTTGTGTGAATTAAATTAGATAATACATGTAAAGTGCCATAGTGCTTGGCACATAGTAAGAGCTCAAAGAAAGACTGCCCTTGTTATATTTAGTATTATTCACTGCTTTATGAAATATTGTAATGAATATAACATGGTTTATTTATTCTCTTGCTGATGGGCATTTGGGTTGTTTCCAGTTTGTAACAGCAGAACAGAGTGCTGCTCTGAACATTCACGTACCAGTGTCCTTGTGCCCTTGTGCAAGAATTTCTCAAAGCCAAATATATTGACCTAGAAGAATTTCTGAGTCATAAGTTATGCTTTTGTTCAACTGTATTAGATAATGCCAACTTGTTTTCCAAGGTGATGGTACCTGTTTCTGTTTCCACCAGCATGTATGTGTTTCCATTACTCCATACCTTTGTTAACAATAGGTATTGTCATATTTTCATTTTTCCTAATCTAATGGTTGTAAAATAGCATTTTGTGGTTTCATTTGGATTCTGTTAATAGTGAGGCAGTCTTTTCATATGAGGATACTTCTTTTAATTCCATTTTTCCATGAACTTGTTGGAGTACCCCCATAAGTTTATTGGTTATTTATATTTATATTTCCTTTCCTGTTCTTATCTTCTGCCCATTTTTTCCCTAATGGGTTTTTTTCTTATTGATCTGGAGGAATACTTTAAATATTCTTAATATTAATCCTTTGTTGATTCTGTTTGTTGGAAATATCTTTTCCCAGTTTGAAGCTTTTCTTTTTTTCTTTTTTTATGGGATCCTTTGATGAACAGATGTTCTGAATTTTAATTTAGCAGAATTTACTTATTTTTCCTTATCTTAAGAAAGCTTTCTCTACCATAAACATATTTTCTATTCTCTATTATGAGGCATGTAAATGCCTTAACATTTAAATAATTAATCTACCTGGAATTGTGTTTGTTTTCTGTTGTTGGTGGGAGGTTGGTTCCAGTTTCCTTTTATTTCATTTAACGTTTTTTTGTTTTGGTGGATGGAGGATAATACAGTTTTTCCAGTACCACTTTGTACTCATCTGTCCTTCATTGAATAGTGTCTCTAGAACACTATTTAAGTGGAAAAAATAACTGTGTATCCTTGTTTTGTTCTTTATTTTAAAGGAATGCATCTAAACTTTCACTGTTGAATGCAACGTTTGTTAACAGATTTGCTTTACCCTTTACAGAAATTCCTTTTTGTCCTCATTTTCTAAAAAGGTTTGAGATTTGCATGGATGTTGAATTTTACTAAATGCTTTTTCTTTAGCTGCTGAAATCATTCTATAGTTTTCCCCCTTTAATCTGTTAATGAGGGAAATAAGTAGCCTTTTTAATGTTTAACTACTCTTGCATTCTTAGGATAAATGTTATGGGGTCTATGATTTATTTTTTTTATATATATTACTAGATTAAATTGGCTGAAATTAATTAAGTTCATAGGTTTGCATGAAAGCAGCTGTTTAATATAAACTTGTTTTAATTTACAGCAGAAAATATAGGTGCAGAACTCAAAGCTCCACTTAAGCAAGAACCTCTCCAAGTAAGAGGTAAATCTATTTTATTCTATTTTTTGTTATAGTGGTATTTTAAGTTAAATATATACCATTATGAGGCTCGTCAGTTAGCTTAGTTGGTTAGAGTGCAGCTTTGTGGTAACACCAAGGTCCTGGGTTAAGATCCCCATATCAGCTAGCCACCAAAAAATAATAATAATGATAAAAAAATAAATATATAACATTAGTTTATATGGAGCTCTTTATAGTTATATCATTATATGGGTATAGTTATTTTTACTTTTATTTAAATAGATTGACCATAAGAATTTATTCTCCTATTTATAAGCTAATTTTTCAGTGAAGTTTATTTTGCATTTTGTTCACAAATTTTTTCAAAAATCCAAAGAAAGTAATGGCAAATAAAAATCATCAATTGCTTTATAATTTTTAGAAAAGTGATATAATTAAATGACAAGAGGCCAATACCTTTCAGCTACAGCTTGTTCAAATCCAGGTAGAGTTTGGCCATTCTTGTCTGACTTTCTTTTCTAGAAATTGAGTACTGAAGGAATACCTGTTTGCAGCTCTGCTCTGTGTGACAGGCTGTGGTTCCCATTTCCAGAGCAGCTGTTTCATGGAGTTAGTAACTGTATGGGATTAGGAGCAACTGTGGCTTTGGTGTCAGACAAAACTGGGTTCTGTTTGTGGCTTCAGTGCTTACTAGCTCTCTGACGTTGGACAATTTACTTGACTTCTCTGGGCCTTAGTTTTCTTCCCTATAAGAGGGCTAAAAAATGAGAACTTTTTTCTAGGGTAACTTTGAAGATTACACATAGTAGACAATCACAATTAAGAATAATTAATGTTGTGACAGCATCATCATCAATAATATGGGCCAAGATAGGCCAACAGGAATTTCTAGCTATTTTGAAAGAATTTTTAAAATTGATTTTTTAAAAAACTAATCTTTTTAAAAAAGAGAAATGTAATTCTCCTTTCTGTTCCAGAGAAGCTCATCTGGATTTTGAGTTTTAGGGTTAGTGGAGAAAGGCAGTTTAGAGATCTGAAACTCATGCAGAAAGATATCTGAACTACTTATGTACTTTTTTCAGATAAGGTTTGATTTTTATACTGTACTTATTTTTGAAATATTCTTATGAAGTAATATTTATGCATTTAATTTTAGTAGTTAATGTCTTATTTTAGGAGTCTTTCTACCCACTGTAATGATGGATAATTTTAGGCTTAAGTCGCTCTTTCAACTTAGAAGTAGTACAGAAAGCTGTGAAGTAATAGACATTAGAATAGAGTATGAAATGAAAAGGTGACAATTTGAAACAGAACACATGAGTTTCTGTTGTCTTGCTTTTGTTCTTCAGATGTTTGCTGAAGTTATGTATATCATGTGACCAAAAGTGTCACTTTTTAATGATTTATTAACATAGACCACTGTTGTGTAAATTTTTAACTCACAGACTGTAATTGATGCCAAATTGAGATTTGTTATTGGAATCTCTGGCCTTTTTATTAGAAGTTTGATACTTGAGGGCCGGCCCGGTGGCGCACTGCTACAGTGCGCCACTTGGGAGCGTGGCGGCACTCCTGCCGAGGGTTCAGATCCCACATACAGACCGGCCGCTCACTGGCTGAGTGAGGTGCGGGCGCAACACCGAGGGTTGCGATTCCGTTGATGGTCCCGGTCCAGTACGGGCGCGACACTGAGGGTTGCGATCCGTTGCCGGTCACGAAAAAAAGACAAAAAGGAAAAAAAAAAAAGAAGTTTGATACTTGACAATAGGAAAATAATTTAGTAGACGACAATATTTTACCTATAATCTGTAATAAATTTTCTGTAATTTTTAACTGATAAAATTGTTCTTAGTTTGTATCAGTTTTGTTATGTTATATGAAATAGTTCAGTGGCTTTAAACTTTTTTGACTGCAACCTACATGAGAAGTACTCCTTAATGATCGATCTAGTATACATATACATTAAGACTGAAGCAAAAATTTTCACCAAAAGTACTATTCTTAATTATTTGCAGTATTCTTTGATTACTTTCTATTTTCACTTTTTATGAAATGTCGGTTTTACCCCACAGTTTTAAAAACACTGAACTAGCCTGTAATTTTTTATTGAAACTTCAGTTCATTTTCAGTCAGACCCTACACAATTTAAATTGTGTCAGTATGATTTAGAATAACTGGTATTACCTGTACAAGGTGTCCATTAGACAAAGGGTTGGCATTTTGGCATCAGTTATGGATGAACTAGGGAGACAAAAGCTAGATGGCCACAAATGCAATTCTGTCCTATTCACTTGGAGAATTTTTTTCTAATGCCATTTAGCGCATCAAGAAAATGGTCAGTTTTTTTTTTTTCTAATGCCATTTAGCGCATCAAGAAAATGGTCAGTTTTTTGTGGAATTCGTTAGTGACCCACTTAACTATCAGCATGTGTTCATCTTCAAAGGTGACTTTTAATATGCGTATTTAATATGTTTTCCTATGTTTCTGGTTTAGTCAAAGCAGTTCTTAAGAAAAGGGACTATGGATCAAAGTACACTCAGAATAATTTCATCACTGGAGTCAGAGCAATAAATGAGTTCTGCCTTAAGTCCAGGTACAGTAGTTTTTTAAAAAATGTGGTAGTGTGCCCGATCTAAATAATATAACAATTTGTTTCTTAGAATGTGTTACCTGCTACCATCCATATGTAGAAAATTTCCTACTGGCTCCTTCCTAAACTGAAGAAATATTTTTATAGTCAAAAATGTTTAAATTGTTAGCTCGTCAAACTGAATTCTGTTACAGCATGAGCAATTCCAATCTTTCTCAGCTTCTTAAACACACAAAGGCAAGTTCTTCAAAACCTTGTACTGTTATGTCATTGGTGTGTGGCAGAATTACCAATAAGATTATTTTGCATTTTTCTGTGTTTGACTTTGTAAAGTTCTGTTTTTTTTGCTAGCAGAGTTGAGTACTTAATTTAGTGAGTTACATTTATATTCTAACTCCAACTATGGTTTCTGTTGAGTATAAATTATTTTTACTTCTTTCTGGTATTTTTTGTTATTAATATTCTTGTAGTCATAGAGATATATTGAAATTATATTTGTCACAAATTTAAACTTTTCTCCCTCCTTTGTGGGTCAGTTAGAGAAGTTAGTTGATCTAGTCTTTTCCCCCTCTTCTTCATCGTCATATTCTCTATGGTATAGTATCAAGAAATAAGAATTTCTATAATAGATTTTATAACTATCATAACTATTGAAACAGCAACTGGTTATGACATTGATATAAAACTATATTCTGTCTCACACAGAGTATTTTATTTAGTTCTCACAAAAATGTTGTGAATTATGTGAATCAGATATTGCTGTCTCCACATCACAGTCCAGGAAACATAATATGAGATGTTAGTGACTTGACACCTAGTTCATTTAGTGAGTCAGTGACAGAGAGAAACCTAGAAAATGCTTATCTTAAGATACATGGTCCAAACTTTTTTACTAACATGTGATGGATGTTGATTTTTTTTAAAAATCTAAGTTTAATTTCTAGAACTTAATGATATTCCATAGTCACCACATTTTTAATTACAGGTATTTTCATTGCTCTTAACAAAATTTCCTTAGGAAGACCTATGATTAAATATTATGACTATTTATTTAACAGTGACTTGATGAATACACAGTTGGCCCTCTATATCTGTGGATTTCACATATGTGGATTCAACTAACTGGATCAAAAATATTTGAAAAAAAAATTGTCTGTAACTGAACATGCACAGGCTTTTTCTTGTCATTATTTCCTAAGTAATACAGTAAAACATCTATCTACATAGCATTTACATTGTATTAGGTATTATAAGTAATATGGAAATGATTTAAAGTATACGGGAGGATGTACATAGGTTATATGCAAGTATTACGCCATTTTATATTAGGGACTTGAGCATCTGTGAATTTTAGTATCTGCAGGAGATCCTGGAACCAATCCTCCGCTGATATGAGGGACAACTATAAACATTTCAGAATTTAAGAGAAAGAAAAATAATTAAATAGCATGTAATTGACATATACCCTTAATGACTTGATACCTTTGAATGGATATTATCACTTAGTATTAATCTAGCTGTAAACCAATATGACTGTAAATGTTTTATTTAAATTCTTAAATAGAGGACTGATACTCTAGTCCATGTTCTTTCAACTTTTCACTTTTTTTTCATACGTTAAAGATGGTGGTGGTGCACCCATAGCAGATGAAATACAAGCACTCATGAAGAAGGAATTGAATTTCTACATATGCTGTTATTTTGTCTGTATTGAACATTAAGAGTACTTCTTTTTTTTCACTGTCTCTTGACATTTACACTTACAGTGTATGAGGGTGGCTATTTCTCCATACCTTTACCAATTGTTTGTGTATAAAATGCCATCTTTAAACTGATCTTAAAAAGCTATACAGGTCTACTATATTCTGTTAAGCTGAGGACAGTTTAGTTGCTTTTACCTGCCCTTAGTAATCCTTTTAAGTACATAAACTGTATACACCTTGTCTGAATAAATTCAACATGTGTCTTTCTCCAGTGATCTAGAACAACTTCGAAAAATCAGACGACGAAGTCCCCATGAAGATACTGAGTCCTTTACTGTGTACTTGAGATCAGATGTGGAGGCAAAGTAAGAACATAGTTTTTTTGTTTTAAAAGTGCAAGCTGAATTTGGGAGACAGACTCAAAAATTTTTTTAAATTTTAGATTGACTCTTAATAATTGTGTATATTTATGGGCTACTGTGTGATATTTTGATACATGTATACAATGTGTAATGATCAAGTCAGATTTTTTAAATGACATGTCTTAAAAACAATATTTATATTTGCAAATTTCATTCTGGGAGTTAATAGTATGTACTATTATGTCATAATTTATAAAAAAATTTGCTGTCAAATTTACATATTGTTTAGATTTAATTTAGAAAAGTTCCTTAAGTGCTTTATATGTTTCGAAAGGATCTTATGCTTTGTTCTAAGATTCTCATATAGTTATATTCATTTAGATTTAAATATGATTGAAATAAAGTTATTAAAATGGTTCATTGGTGTTGACCATGTGTGTATGTACAGATCTTTGGAAGTTTGGGGAAGTCCTGAAGCTCTTGCCAGAGAGAAGAAACTGCGTAAGGAAGCAGAAATAGAATACAGGGAACGTAAGTATATTCAGTATAAAGCTGAGTTAATTAAAAAGTAACTTGTAGGTAAGAACTGTGCCTGTGATAACTATGTACTCTCTAGTGCTTGCTCTTGGCTTTGGCTCTGTTGATCCCAGCAAATACCAGTTTCCAACTTGGGATTCAATTATTTTACAAAAAACAGGATCTGTCTTTTTCTTTCTTTCTTTTTTTTTTTTTTCTCTATACCTTTTTAAAGATGATGAGAGGAAGAGAAGCTACAGTTTGTGGTTTTTATAAGACATATGACTATTAAAATTTATGGTCTGATTTGAAGATTATACCTGTTAACAAATGTGGTAGAATAGACATAACTATTTATAGAATAACTGTTTTCTTACAGAAAGGTTTATTAATTCGGCTGCCACATTAATTCATTCATTCAGCACATATTTATCAAACACCTATTGTGAACAAGAAGCTGTGCTTATTGCTTGAGATTTTGTTGCAAATAACAGTCTAGTGAGGCTGGCCCGTGGCTCACTCGGTAGAGTGTGGTGCTGATAACACCAAGGCCACGGGTTCGGATCCTGTATAGGGATGGCCGGTTTGCTCACTGGCTGAGCATGGTGCTGAGAACACCAAGCCAAGGGTTGAGATCCCCTTACCAGTCATCTTTAAAAAAAAAACAGTCTAGTGGTTTAGTGACAAAGCCACCTTTAAAGAATTTAGATTTAGGATAACGTAAAGTTAAAAATTAAAAAATGTTTTAGATAATTCTTTGAAATATATATATTATGTATTAATAGCAAAAGTGATGCATACTTGTGATTAGAAAAGAATACAGAAATAGAATAAAAAGTCTCCTTTCATTTTCTGTGATACCATTTCATTTTCCTTCCTAGAGATAAACTGTTGTTGACAGTTTGGTGTATATTTGGTTTCCAGTGTATTTGCAAATTCATATACACACATTTTTTTACTTAAACATTAATGGGATGATACTATACATATTGCTGTACATCTTGCTATTTATAGATACCAGTGTAATCATAACCGTTTTTTTGTATCTGCATATAAAAATCTACCTTTACCTCATTCTTTTTTTTTTTAATAGCTGCATAGTATTTCATTGTATGGATGCAGCAAGATTTGTGTTCTCCAGTTTTTCACTATTACAAAAAATACATTAATGATTATCCTCATAAATTTTTTTTTTTAACTTATGAGATTATTGTGAATATTTGTATAAGATAGAGTGTTAATAGTAGAATTTCAGGGTCAAATGGCATGGGCATTTTAAAATTTGATAGCTCCTGAAGAATTATTTTCCAAAGGAAATATGGTACCAATTTACATTTACATTTACAGTGTATGCGGGTGGCTATTTCTCCATACCTTTACCAAGGCTGGGTATTAACAATGTTTTAACTTTTTTGTGTATTTGATGGGCAACCAGATAGTGCCTTGTTGAATATCTCTAATTTTTACTGAGATTGATTATCTTCTAATATGTGAGGGGTCTTCAAAAAGTTCAGAGAAAGATTTATTTTATCTGTTAATTCCATTTTTCCATAAACTTTTTGAAGTACCCTTGTATGTTTCTTGTTTTTTCTTAGTTCTTCTGTAATACTTTTTTTAATCTTTTGTTCACTCTTCTATTAGACAGTATGTCTTTAAAATTGATTTTCACGGGGTCTTGGTGGATTTTAATTCTTAATTTTATATGTTCTAAATATTTTCTAACATTCTGTCTTCAATTTTGTTTTGTTTTCCCCACTTTTGTATGGAAATTTCAGTCATATTCAGAAGTACAGAGGAAAGTGTGATAACCCTTCTAGTACCCATCACCTAGCTTTACAGTTAGTTATCAATATATGGCCAGCCTTGTTTCATCTATATTCCCCTTACCAACCCTCACCCTACTAGATTACATTGGAACCAGTTCCAGATATAATATTATCTGTAAATATTTCAGTACGTATCTCTAAAAGGTCAGGATGTATGATTTAGTCAGTTCATGTGAAGGTGGTGGTTGAATTGTTTTAGAAAAGTTATCTATCCACTTCCTGCAGTAACCTGTCAATCTTAATAATCCTCTCAGTTGCCCTGTAGTAGTATATCTAGGTTGTTTAATTCTGGCAAGTAAAGTGTATGACCCTCTGCTGATGATGGCTTTTCTTGAAAACATTATGCCTCTTTCAAGCTAATCTAGTCAAGAAGAATAAGGAATATATTTAAGATTTCTTGTAGCCTGGAATATATAATATTAAATTATCTACATGTTAAATAAGTGGATTTCCTTGCAAAATCAAAGTTCTTTTAATCATGGGGTTAACATCTTGAAAAGTATGAAGGAGTCAGTGAATCATAGTGTCTAAAGGTTTTTGGCCTCTCAGAAGAAGCAAATAGTTGTTGACTATCTTTATCCACTGATATGCTAAAGCAAACTGCACTTAAATTCACAGGAGTGAAATATTTACTTTAAATGGAAGAAATATATTTTGAGGTCAGGTAGCCCCAGAAGTTTTCATATATTGTTCGTTAATGGCTTCCATTGGGTTTCTGTATAGATAACACAGGATACATTTGAATGTTGTTTTAATAGGATGTATTCCATTGGGGAGTTAGATACTCCCACTTCAGTTATAATTCTGTTATTCTGGGAAACCTATGTGGTAATGTGTCAGGATTAAAGGGGAGATAGAAGTGCTAGTATCTATGAAAAATGTACACACATTTTTTTTGACAGTTTATTTTTGTCTGTTAAATGACTAATGGATGTGATTGAGCATTCTTAGGTTTTCAAGAAGAATATTATTGCTGTGATTCCTTTTTTCAGTTTGATAGGACATTTTTTTTTTTAGTGTTCACATTCCTTATAATAATGACATTAATTTTTATCAGTATTGGTTAGACTTGCTTAGGGTTTGAGGAGTTAATAAATTTTGGATTGTGTGACTGTTGAAAAAAGCCCTAATTTTCTTGTCTTAATTGTCTAATTTTAGTGGCATAGGTTTCTTCCTTTCCTTTGATCCTTTCTAATTGTTCCCTAACGGTGCCCTGCAACTTGTTTTAGTTCTTCCAACATGAAGTAACTGCTAGGCCAGTTCTTTCTGTCACCCTATTTTTGGTTTATGGCCTTTTTACCAAAGAGGGCATAAAGGATTCTTTGATGTTCTACTTCAGGGTCAGTGTCCACATCTTGTTCATTTTTAGCAAATCTAATTCTAAAATTACCTATTGATTCTTTGTTTCTTTGTTTTCAGTTTTGGATCTTAATCTAATCAATTTTCCTAGGGGGAGGCTTCCTGGATAGCTTATAACAATCTATGTCCCTGGCTCTTATTAAATTTTCCTTTGTGCTGTAGAGTCTATCTTTAATAGTCAGGGCAAACTATGGCCTATGAAGCAAATCTGACCTGCTGCCTGTTTTTGTGTAGTCTCTAAGCCATGAATGGTTTTTAGATTTTTAATGATTGACAAAAAATCAAAAGAAGAGTAATATTTTGTGACACCTGAACATTACATGAAATTTAAATTTCAGAGTGCACAAATGACATTCTCCTGGAACACAGCTATGCTCGTTTATTCACATGTTGTCCATGGCTGCCTTTGCACTACGAACAGCAGAGTGAGTTGCTCTAACAAAGACTATGTGTAGTGTTCCTGTCATTTGCACTGCTGCTCAGTGTACTACAAATTGCAGTAACACAGTTACAATTCAATAGAGTTTCTAGTGCCATGGTTATAGATGTACACAACGTTTTATTTTATTTTTTTAATATCAGTGCATACCTATCTTGTCAGTAAGAAAAGTAGACATCTAGCATCATGCTTTTAAGTCACAGTTGAGTGCGGATTATTTTGTTATTAGATAGCAAGGCACTGTGTTTACTATGCATTGACACTATAGCTGAGTTAAAAGAATACAATATATGTTTACAGTATCAGACCAATCACTCATCACAATATTCTCAACTAACAGAAAAGCAAGTAAAAAAAATTAGAAAATGTATAAGGGAATATCATGACAGCAGAATTTCTTCACAGAAATGAAAAATGAGAAGGAGGCTGCAAGCAAAGTTATAGTTTCTGAGTGGCACGTTTGTTAGCCAAACAAGGAAAGCTGTTTTCCATTGGTGAGTTAATTAAATTATGTTTAATTGGAGCACCTGAAGAAATGTGTTCAGGACTAGTCATCTTTAGACAAGGCTAGCTGCTCAGAGTTTAGGACAATGAATAGTCAATTAAAAAACAAGGCAAATAATTTTGAGTGGTTTTCCTTGGCTCTTAAGCTGACAGATGTTGTTGATACTACTCAGTCTTTGTTATTCAAGGAGTGGGTGCTGGGTTTGAAGTGACTTAAGAATTACCCTTTATGAGTAGTCTGTGTTGAACAACTACAGGCAAGAATATTTTCACCAAAGATATGGAGAATACTAATTCAGTAAACCTTAAGTGGAATCTGCTAAGATGTGCTACAGTTGATGGTGGTGGAAATATGTGTGGAACAGAAAAAGTCTTAGTTGGACAAATTTACAAAGCTTGTGAAAATATAAGATATTTAAATGAATACTAATTCAGTAAACCTTAAGTGGAATCTGCTAAGATGTGCTACAGTTGATGGTGGTGAAAATATGTGTGGAACAGAAAAAGTCTTAGTTGGACAAATTTACAAAGCTTGTGAAAATATAAGATATTTAAAGAATGAAATACTGGGCCGGCCCATGGCTCACTTGGGAGAGTGTGATGCTGATAACACCAAGGCCATGGGGTACGGATCCCTGTATAGGGATGGCAGGTTTGCTTACTTGGGAGAGCCTGGTGCTGACAACACCAAGTCAAGGGTTAAGATACCCTTACCGGTCATCTTTTTACAAAAAACAAAACAAACAAACAAGCAAACAAAGGAATGAAATACTACCATTTGCAACAGCATAGGTGGACCTAGAGAGAATTATATTACGTGAAATGAGTCAGGCACAGAAAGAGAAATATCACATGTTCTCACTTATTTGTGGGAGCTAAAAATACACATAAACTGGGGGGCGGGCAGGGAAGAAGACACAACAAGTACAATTCCTTGAAGTTGATACCACAAACGAACAGATATGAAGTTGTTGGGAGGGAGGGGGGAGTGGGAGGAGGGAGGGAGGTTTCGGTAATGGGCCACAATAATCAACCACATTGTATATTGACAAAATAAAGTTAAATTAAAAGAAAATATAAGATGTTTAAAGCCTATTCATCAGTAGATATTTTGCATAAAATACTTGTCATCAGCAGGTACATTGCAGAAAATGCATAAATCTGTCATTTGTTATTGAACCGATAGTGTCAATAGTAAACTTCATTCACTCTTGTAGCCTTAACAATTGTCACTATTCTGTGAATTTTTTGTCAGAAATAGAAGCTGATTGTCTTGACTTGTCCTCCTTTACAGAATTTCAATGGCTTAGCAGTTTACTGCAATATTTGCGCTCAGGATTGAAAAATTCAAGATTGAAAGTTTTCTGAATAAGAAGACTCACACATCAACCACTGTTATCAAACACTGAATGACTGAAAATTAGCTTTTGCTGCAGACTTGATTTTTTTTTTCTTAATTGCATTTAATGTAAAATTACAAGGCAAAACAGTGCTTAAATACAAAACTTATTCTAAAGTAAAGTCATTTCAACAACAGGTTCATTGTTTGAACCACAAATAATGTCAGTCTGCCTTATGCACTTCCCATGCTGTTAAAAGTTAAACAATAGGAATCTGCAGCAGATATATTTTTCAGGCCCAACCTACAGTTACAGAAGTGTTTTTCAGATGATGCAAATGCAGAGGAAATTTCTCTGTTTCAAAATCCATTGAATCATGCAGTTGAGGAACCTAACCTTCAACTGAAAGTGATTAATCTACAATGTGCTGAAAGGCAAATATCAACAGAAGACTTTAATAGAATTTAATATACTAAAATTCTATTAAATTCTATAAATGCATATGCTCACTTAAAATCATATGCTCATGGATTGATGTCAGTATTTGGCAGTACCTATTTATAAGAAAAGAAATTTTCAAATATGAAGTAGTAAAATCTCAGATCATCACTAACAGATGAACATTTGCAATCAGTTTTGATGGTAAGGAACACTAAATTTGAATCCCAATTAAGTGAAATGTTATCTCACCCCCCAAAAAGTATTCCGTTTTTTCATTAGTAGACCTGTATTACAAAGAACTGTATTCACATTTTTATTTTATTTTACACTTTGTCAAAAAATCTTATGGAAATTTGTTTTCTCTTTTTAGGTGCTTTCATAATATCCTTTATATTGCCTCTTGGCTTCCAAAGCATAAAATATTCACTATCAAGACCTCTACAAAAAGCATTTTTCCATCCCATTTCATTGGTTTCATTAGAATTGCAGCCAACTTTATTTGTTTCTGTGCTTTTGAAAGAGTGACTGGTAATGTGATAAGAGGATATAAAACTGGAAGCCCTTGAGTATAAATATTTAGGAGGATTCTGAATTCTTTGACTATATTTATTCTGCACAGGACAAAGGCTTAAAATTATTTCCTTCCCCAGATGAGTTGGCAAAATTTCTAAGTGGAAATTGTGAGACAATTATGGTCAGTAACACAGGAAGAAATGGGTAGAGAGAGTTTCTTGAGAGTATAAAGAGTTCAGCATCAAGAGGGGGAGCAGTGGGATAGGAAGGAGATTAAGGAGAAGGGAAGAGGGAGGAAAAGACATGCAAGGAAAGAACAAAGTAGGCAAAGTAGCAGTGCTCAAGTTGTCCCGGTGTTGGCCAGTGGAAGTGCCTCAAGTTAGCTCGGAAGTCCTTTTGTCACAACTCTAGTACTATGGTGTTAGGAAAATATAGGAAAATGGTCAGGGCCCTTCAGATGTTCAGAATCTTGCTGAGCATTTGCTGTGAATAGGTTGTGGGTGGAGTTAGTGCTCTTGCACCGCACCGCCACCTTGGCTGGAGTTTACTGCCTAGGGCGGCCGCTGCCACACAAGCGGCCATGCCTTTCCAACCTTTGGCTTCCAAGGACCTGTTTGCTGGTTACCTAGCTCATAGACCTGCGTGTAAAGGGTCTGGTGACCCAGCCTGGCATGTGAGGAGTCTGGGGACTCAGCCTGGCATGGTTAGGGTTTGTGACCCAGTCTGTGAACAGGGTCACAGAGTTCAGAGGGGTCTGTGAGTTCTAGACCCAGCCCTAGCTCAACAGTTGGCCCAGTCGGGGCAGGATTACCGGCAGGTAAAAGATCCTGACAACTGGCATGGTCACCTAGCTTTACAATTGGCATCATGAACAAGATGAGTAGCTCTGCAATTGGCTGTGTCGACAGGATTCTGACATTAGAAGAGCAGCACAATTGGCATAGTGCAACAGGCTCTGGCGACCCAGCCTGGAATGTGAAGGGCTTGTGACCCAGTCTGTGAACGGGCTTGAGGGGTCTGTGAGCTCCAGACCCAGCCCTAGCTCGACAGTTGGCCCAGTGCCGGTAATCCCAGTGCCAGCCCAGTGCTGACTGGGCTGATGGTTGAGCTAGGACTGGGTCTGGAGCTCCCAGACCCCTCAAGCCTATTCACAGACTGGGTCACAAACCCTTCACATGCCAGGCTGGGTCTCCAGACCCCTTCATGCAGGTCTATAAGCTAGGCAACTGGCCACACGGTCCTTGGAAGCTGCAGGTCTGGAAAAAACATGGCCGTGCAGGGTGGGCGCCAGCGGCAGTAAAACACCAGACAAAGCGGCGCCACCTTGCAGGCACACCTACTCCACCCACAAACATGGTGTTTACCAATGACCCTGAACCAGCTCCAAGGCGAGCTGTTCCATTTTCCCAACAATCCACCCCTTCAGAGTCCCAACCCTTCACATGCCAGGCTGGGTCTCCAGACCCCTTCATGCAGGTCTATAAGCTAGGCAACTGGCCACACGGTCCTTGGAAGCTGCAGGTCTGGAAAAAACATGGCCGTGCAGGGTGGGCGCCAGCGGCAGTAAAACACCAGACAAAGCGGCGCCACCTTGCAGGCACACCTACTCCACCCACAAACACGGTGTTTACCAAATGACCCTGAACCAGCTCCAAGGCGAGCTGTTCCATTTTCCCAACAATCCACCCCTTCAGAGTCCTGTGCCGTACAATCTACGCATTCAAAATCTTCTACAATGTTCCCTTAGCGAGGATAAATGACCGTTACATTTACATAACCTATTGTCCATTCAATATACCTTAAGGCTTGCAGTTCTGTCCTTTTAACTGTCAGCTGCATGTCCGGTTAGTAGTCACCATTGGTGTGATCCTCCATGCAAATCCTGCAGTCATACTGATGGGAAGTTCAATGCATATTCAGCAGGCCAACACATTGATCATGTGACGCTGGTACAGTGCCTGCAGCCAGAACACTACAGGCGAAAAGACAGAAGAGTCATTGGTACCAATAGGGGAAGTTTTTGCCCCTCTGGTAAGATACATGCCATTTTATCATCCTGAGAAAGGATGGTTGCAGGAGTAAGTATCTTACCTGACTTATAATACCATACTTTATTTGCTAACACTGTTGGATCTTTAGGTTCTACATGTAACAGTATAGGGGAACTCATAATTGGCCATAATGATAATACAAATGTGCCCTTTGGAATAGAGTGCTCATCTGTTCCAGGCCATGTCACCTTTACTTGGAGGCCAGTACTTGTCAGCCAAGGTGAAACTTGCAAGCCTTCCTCTAGTCCTTTTCCCAAAGGCCCTGTAGGTAGGTTTAACCCAGCTTATGTGGGGGGCTTTTATCCTCCAAGGCTATTCCCATTGTACTGTCTGTCCTTGTTGCACAGGTTGGGGCTGGTAAGAGAATATTTCCATTCTTGCTTTATCCTGGCTTTAAAAGCTTATCTTTAGTAGTGATTTGCAGCTGTATAGGTGCTGCAGCCCTATGCAACAGAGCTTCCACTGGAGAGGGTCCGCCCTTGTGGGGTCTCTCATTTAGAATTCCTACTGTTGGCCATAATCGCCATGCCCACCCCTTCAGGGATGGGGGTTGGGTGGATAGCCTTAGTCCCTTTTTTAAAAGGCCATTGTACTGGTCAGTCATTCCTGCTGCCTTGGGATGATATGGCACATGTAACTCCCACTGAATGGACAACTGGGAGGCCCACCTCTGAACCCCAGGTCCAGTAAAGTGGGTTCCATTATCACTTTCTATAACTATAGGCCTGCCATACATAGCAGTAAGGCTATTCAATTCCTTCACAGTGTTTACCTGGTCTGGGGCCTTACAAGGCCTTACAAACAGGAGACCAGTAGCCGTATCAACAGCTGTGAAGATGTATCTGAAATTCTCTGACCTTGGCAGTGGTCCGATAAAGTCCACTTGCCATTGAGTCAGGGGCACCCTTCCTCGAGTTATTTGCCCATCTGTATGGGGCATCCGCCAGGGGTGTAGACTCTCTTGGGCACACACTGGACAAGCACGACAGGCATTCACTACATTTTCCCATTTTACAGGCAGCACTCGTCTTTGAGCTGCCATCCACATGGTTTTACTGCCAGCATGCTGCATTAATCGATGTAACCACTGGGCTACATCAGCAGCTGGAGCTCTCTCCAGCCATCTTACCTTAGCCAAGGCATTGGCTTCATCATTTCCTTGATGAAGGGGATGTGTCCTGTGACGTGGGAAAGAGTTACTTTTTTCTCATGCCCCAATTCCCATAACTCTTGCCACATGGCTTGTCCCCACAGGGGTCGGTGGCCTACCATCCACTGTTGATACTGACAAGTAGAAATCCAAAGGGTTAAACCTTAGTACACAGCCCAGCTGTCAGTACAGACGGTTAATGGCCCAGGCTCATTTTTTATCACCATCCATACTGCTCTCAATTCAGCCCATTGACTGCTTTGCCCTGTACCATTTTCATACCACATGGTATCTGTTAAGGGCAGGACAGCAACCGCTGTCCACGATGCTGAAGGTCCCATGCTAGAACCATCTGTATACTAAACTTGCTCTGTGATAGGTCCCTGTCCCTCATGGAAAGGTGTAGCCTCCACCTCCATGGGTAACGGTTGTGTCAAAGTTTCCTCCACAACCTCTACTGGGCCTAGCACAGTTTGCAGCTCTTTGGACAGAGGACTCGTTGACACAGTGCTCATTTGTTCTGTATATGCTCCCCATTTAGACAAAGTGGGAGTCTGAGCTACACCCATTTTAGGGTTGGTGGCCCACATGCGCAGCCACCCTATTATGGGGTATGTCATCCTTACTAGGACTTTGGCAATTCCTGTGATAGCTTCAGTGGCTATCAAGGCAGAATACATAGCTGCTAACTGCTTTTCTATTAGGGCGTAGCACACTTCAGCACCCTTCCAGAGCTGAGACCAGAATCCTACAGGTGTGCGGAATTGGTCCTGTCTCTGCCACAAACCCCATCCTAACCCCTCCTGGGTTATATGTACGTCTAACTCAAATGGCTTCATGGGGTTGGCCGCTTGTACTTGCTGTATTGCCCTTTTTGTAGCCTGATAAGCTTGTTTTAATTCCTCAGTCCAATTCTAGAGGGCTCCTTTCCTTGTCGATGCATATAGTGGATGTGCCATTTGGGCCATATGGGGTACAACTCTCCAGTACCCCAAAAGTCCCAAATATGTCTGTAGCTGAGCTACCGTTGTGGGTCGAGGGTATGCCTGTATCTTACCTATAATAGCTTCTGGGGTGACCCTCATCTTATCTGACCAGAACACTCCCAGGAATTTGACTGACAGCCCAGGTCCTTGCATTTTGGCTGTGTTCACGGCCCTCCCACATTGTTGCAAATGACTTAGCAGCGTTGGAGCTGCCTGGGTTAAATCTGCAAGAGAATCAGAGGTTAGTAACATGTCATCAATGTAGTGAAACATTGTAACCATGCTGGGCCTAGTCCACATGGCTAGGTCCCCAGCCACCAAACCATGATAGATGGTTGGGCTATGCAGATAACCTTGGGGCAATACTTGAAAGGTCCACTGTCTCCCTTCCCATGTGAAGGCGAACTGATCTTGGCTATCAGCCGAGATTGGAATGGAGAAAAAAGCATTTGCAAGGTCCAATACATAATGATAAGTCCCCAGCTGAGTCATCAGCTGATTCATCAAGTCATGAACTGAAGGCACAGCTGCATACAAAGGAGGCACTACTTTGTTCAGTTCTTGATAATCTGCAGTCATTTTCCAGGTACCATCAGGCTTGTTCACTGGCCATACTGGAGCATTAAATGGGCTCTGAGCCAGACAAATAATGCCAACTTTCTCTAATTCCAATATAGTAGCATTTATCTCTGCATGTCCTCCTGGTAGGCGATACTGCTTTACATTAACTACTTGTCTTGGCTGGGGTAACACCTGTGGGTCATGTTTAGCATATCCTCGTAACCCAGGCTTTACTGTTCGTATTTGTAGCCAAAACTGTCCAACTGTTGTTTGCAGGTGCAAACCATAAAGTACATCCATACCCACAATGTATTCAGCTACAGGAAATATGTATACAGTATATACATGAGGAGGTAATCTTCCTATGCCCAATGGCAGTGACACAGCTTTGACCTCAGTAGTATGTCCTCCATAGCCATCTATATGAACCATGGCCCCTGGAAACTTATCTGGATTGCCATATATCAGGCTACATTCTGCACCTGTTTCCACCAGTGCCAAAACATGCTGCACATTCGTCCTCGACCAATATATTGCCAATTCAACATGAGGCCTCCAGTCCTCGCCTGCCCCCAAAAGATGAGTACCTTGGCCTGCTCCCTAATCGGAATGGAACAGTTCATCTGCCTCTTCAGGAGCAACCAAAAAGTCCTTTAAATCCACTGAGCGTACCTTGCTACCCGTTTCCTGACGTTTGGTGAAACGCTGTTCAGGGCACAATTGCTGCCACAAGGTAAACAGAAGTGCATCTGGCTGCCAGTCAGTTTTCTTTTTATCAACCCCTGCTGCAAGCAAGTCAAGCCACATCTACTTACGGCTAGTGTTGCTTGGTTCCTTTGGGATAAAATCCCGAGTATTTCTTGGGGGTTTGCTCTTAGCCACCTTTCAGACCCCTTTTGCATGTCTGCTATCCTCTACTTCACCCAAGCTGGCTGTCATGGTTGTTACCTCGTGTATAGGACAACCAGTGTATGGGGCCAGTATGGCCATCAGTGACCCAAAGGACATTGACAGGGCATTTCGCAGCACTGTCTCTCATGTTGCCTGTAAAGTTCTCATCGTCTGGGCCACTTGTGTTCACATTAAACATGGACTCCTGCATCCCCAGCTCTCAAATGATTTGGACCAGCTCAGCATACGTTTGCCATTTACTAACAATCTTGGGCAGTTCTCCAGCATTTACCCACATGGTTTGGGCAGCTGCATTCACCCAGTCCATCAAGGAGTGATTAACTGGCCTTTGTGCATACCTGCGGCTATTCTGAAGCCGCTGTCTCAGGGATGGGTGCATGGTGATGGAGGCCAATTTCTCCATCTTCTCACCAGAGCACATTACACTATCCACCCCTGGGTCCCATAACTCCAACAGCCAAGCAGTCAGGGTCTCCCCATGTTTCTGCCTGAACTGTCTCCCCAAGTCAACCAGTTCAACCTGGGTATGCGGGACATAGGTAGTGAACTGGGTCACCTGTGGATCACCCACCGGTTGTCCGTCTGGTCCCATAGGCTGTTCGTGCCTCAATTTCTCATGCACAACAGGTCGTGCCTGGAGATGCACAGTTTCCCCCAACTCACCATTGGGTTGGTCTTCTTCCTTGGTGTGAGGGGCAGGAGTGGCCAGTCCCTGCACGTTATCCTCCAGGATATCTATCCGTGCTTCCAACAGCTCTGCTTTCTGCCTCGAATCTGCCAGTAGCTGCACATCATCCGCCAGCAACTCTGCTTTCCGCTTCAACTCTCCATCAGTTTGCAGCAAAAGCCAGGCTCCAGTCAGCAGAAAAGTGGCCACTGGGCACCACACGCTCAAAGACAGCCACATTTCTTCCTCCTCCCGAGGGTTTTTCTGCCATAGTACCTGTTCTATGCTGCCTTGCAGCACAGTGTGAAGCAACCAGGTCCTAGTCAACAGAAGGTTGGCCATAGGGCACAGTATATTCACGAATAGCCACATTTCCTCCTCCTTCCAAGGGCTTTCAGCTCCTGTACCTGCTCAGAGTCCTGTGGCAGGCTACGCCAAATGTGGCGTAATCCTGCCTGACTATACCAGTTTGTCTGGCTACTGCTAAGTTATGGCTAAGGCTTGGAATCCTCACACAGTGCCAGTTGTCTAGTTCTTAATCCTGTTCGTGATGCCAGTTGTAGAGCTAGGCGACCACGCTAGTTGTTGGGCTCTTTTACCTGATGGTAATCCTGCACCAACTGGGCCAATGGTTGAGCTAGGACTGGGTCTGGAGCTCCCAGACCCCTCAAGCCCATTCACAGACAGGGTCACAAACCCTTCACATGCCAGGCTGGGTCACCAGACCCCTTCGCGCAGGTCTATAAGCTAGGCAACTGGCCACATGGTCCTTGGAAGCTGCAGGTCTGGAAAAAACATGGCTGTGCATGGTGGGCACCCGAGCTAGTAAAACACCAGACAAAGCGGCGCCACCTTGCAGGCACACCTACTCCACCCACACACACAATGTTTACGGAACAACCTTGAACCAGCTCTGAGGCTATGGGAGCCTGGCCAGATTGTTCCATTTTCCCAACAGGGATGTATAGTTAAATTTCTGTGTTTTAAAGTGACTTGAAATTTCTCTCTATATGGATATACTATCAAATAGGTTTATAGTTAGGATCATTTGTTTCATTTTGCTTTTGACTTATAAAATTTTATTTTAATTTTATAATTATGTAGAACATTTGCATGATTCCAAAGTCAAACATATAGCGCAAAATATTTTAGAGAAATCTAGCTTCTACCTCTGTTCTCTACACCTTATTCCCTCTCTCTTGTATAGGTAACAGTTTTAAAAATTAGTTTTGGGGTTTTTTTTCATTTCTTAATATAAGAAAATAAGCATACATATTCATATTAAACCTCCCTTCCCCTTCCCTTTTCATAGATAAAGCATACTAAACATGCTTTCTACTCTTGCTTTTTTTACTCGACAGTATGACCTGGGGCATGCCCCATAGCAGCAAATACAGATATTTCTTTGTTGCTTTTATAGTACTTTTTTTTGGATATACCATAATTTGTTCAACCATTTCTCCATAGGCTGTTTCCAGTGTTTTGCTATTAAAATAATGATACTGTGAAATAGTCTTACACATGTTAAAGGAAATATTTGAAGCATAACAATTTGAGAAAACACGGTAATACAAAAATGTTTTTTCTTGTATTTTAAAACTTTGAGGTAGAAATGAAAAATTGTTTTAATATTGGGCTTAAAGAACTTGCATTTTTTTTTTTTTTTTAGGTAGTATTGAGAAGAGAATCTTGTCAAACTGCCTTTATCTCATTGTAGATCCAGATTCCCCCAGCCCTTTTTTTTTATTGTGGTTAAAAAAAAGAAGAAAGAAAAAATACAGAACATAAAATTTATAAAATTTACCATCTTTAACCATGTTTAAATTTAACAACTCAGAAATGTTAAGTATATTCACAAAATTATGAAACAGATGTCCAGAACTTTTTCATCTTGCAGAACTATAACTCTGTAACCATTGAACAACTACTCCCTTTTTCCCTTCCCCCCACCCACTGGCAACCACCATTCTGCTTTTTGTTTCTATAACTGTGACTAGATACCTCATACAAGTAGAACCATATGATACTTGTTTTTGTCCTTTTGTAACTGGCTTATTTCACTAAGCATAATGTCCCCAAGGTTTATCCGTGTTGTAGCAGGATTTCCTTCCTTTTTTAAGGCTAAGTAACATTCCATTGTGTGTATATACTATGTTTTGTTTAACCATTCATCCATCAGTGGATGTTTGGTTTGCTTCACCTCTTGACTATTGTGAATAGTGCTACTATGAACATGGGTATACAGATAGCTCTTTGAAGCCCTGCTTTCTATTCTTTTGGATATATGTTCAGAAGTGGGATTGCTGGATTATATGTTAATTTTATTTTTAGTTTTTTGAGGAACCTCCATATTGTTTTCCATTGTGGTTGCACCATTTTACATTGCTACCGACAGCACAAGGGTTCCAGTTTCTCCACATCCTCACCAACATTTGTTATTTTCTAGATTTTGTTTTATTTTTTTAAGTAGCCATCTTAATGGGTATGAGGGAATATCTCATTGTGATTTTCATTTGTATTTCTATTGTAATTAGTGATGTTGAACATCTTTTCATGTGCTTTTTGGCCATTTGCATATCATCTTTGGAGAAATATCTGTAGAGGTTTTTTGCCCATTTTTAAATTGTGTTACAAATCTAGATTTTTTTTAAGACCTTGATATTTTTGGTGTTACTTAGTAGGGCATATTTAACATAGTCTTAAAGAGAAAAATATGTCAATCTATACTGTGACTTGTAGGAATATATATGACCTAAATTTACTTTGTTAATTCTTATAGGACTATTTAGAAACCAAAAAATATTAAGAGAATATAGAGATTTCTTGGGAAACACCAAGGTAAGGATATCTTTTTAATAACGTGTATATGCATTTCGCAGGAAAATCCTATTATCAGTGTATTGTGAAGTTCTAGTATGTCTATTCTCTTAATCTAAGATTTTCCTGAGCACATTGCAATTTACTCAATTACAGTCTATTCGTTTGTCTGATTTTTTTGAAATTTTTAAAATTGGGATGTAAGTTTTCTTTAAATGCTTAACTGTGTTATGAACCTTAGGCATGTAGATAGTGGATGAGGGAGAAGACTTTATCTTCTTAGGATTTAGCAAGATTTATATCTCTCATATACACCCTTAATTTCTTTTTTCCTCTCTCTTTCTGCACCTAACTCTGGTTGAACATTCAAAAACTAATTCTCTGCTTGTACCCAAGAAACCCAGCTGAGAAAGTTACACAGCCATTTTGATTGTTCTTTCTTTAAAGTGACTATACAGGGCTGGCCCAGTGGCGCACTCGGTAGAGTGCGGCGCTTGGGAGCGTGGCGGCGCTCCCGCCAAGGGTTCGGATCCCATATAGAGACCGGTCCGCTCACTGGTTGAGCGCGGTGCGGGCGCGACACCGAGGGTTGCGATCCTGTTACCGGTCACGAAAAAAGACAAAAAGGAAAAAAAAAAGTGACTATACAAAGTCAATGGACACTCAGTATTATTTGACAGTTATGCATTTTGTAGTATATTCACTCTTCCACTCTGTGAAGTAGCTATTGCGTATTTTTTTCTCTCTTCAGTTTTCCTATAGCCTCACTCTTCACTGGTTAGCTGTTGACCTTGCTTCCTCCTTCACTGAAAATATAGATGTAGTTTGATGAAAGCCTCATCTTTTCATCACCAGATTTACTAACTGAACTCCATGCGTGCTGAATTACCATGCTTTCCTTCCTACTAGAAGGAAATTAATATTGGGATAAGTATAGAAAGTTTTCCTCTACTGTCCCACTTCTTACTCTCTCCTGTATCCAGTCCAATTGGGCTTTCATTCCCACCACTCCACTGAAATCGCTCTTACCAAAGTTACCAACACCTCTAAGATGCCAAGCAGTCTGTGTCCAGAGTTGACTTTCCATTTAAACTTGGCAGGAAGGGATCTCCTGTCAAGACATTAATGCCATATCTGGGGAAAAGGCTACCTATACAAATTATCTTCTCTGATGGCTCACCTTTTGCAAAGTTTAGAAATTGGCAATGATGACAACTCTCGTCAAATCTTATTTGATATGCTTTTCTTTCTTATTCATTATATTCAAGACCTTTTCATTTCCATTTCCCCTGTGAGCCCTGTGTTTCTGGCACCCTGGTGCTGCACTGAGGATGTGGACTCTCTTCAGTGGTACAGCCTTCATTCATGTCTTATGAGCTAGCATTTTCACTCATGTGCCATGAGGGTCGCTGCCACTGCCTCTTGCTGTGGAATAACTTCAGCTGGTGAGACCTGCCTCTTGGAAAGATTTACACCTAACCCTTACATCTGTTTCACATGGACAATCGTCCTCACTAGAGTTTTCAGTAGTAGCTGTTGACTTCTGAAGTCTTTGTCAGTAGAGGCCTTTTTAAGACTAATGCTCCTCAGCTTTCCAATGTTCCAAGTTTTGAATAGAATTTCTTTCTGTTACACCCTTTTTTTTTGTAGTAATGGGATAAAACTAGTATCTCATTTCCTCTACTCTTTCCATATTCCTTTTAGGAATGCTTGCTTTCCCACTGAAGATGGTTGTTTTTCTTCTCTAAAACAGATAGCGCTCATCCTGCTTCCTGGAATTAAATGCCTTCTTTTTTTATTTCTGACCCATGCATTTATATTTCTATTATATTCTTCTTTGTCTCATAGGAACTGCAGTAGTGAGATATATGAAGTCACAGTGGTCTGGGTCTGCCAAAGGCATTCTCTCATCAGAGCAATCAGAGCTAACCTTCTGGTATCTAATTTTTCATTGTCCCCATAATACATTTCTCCTTTAATATATTCTACTTTCTTAACGCCTTCCTTTGGAATTCTAATTCTGTGAATTTCTTGGGATGGTTCTTCAGAGCACTGGCAGTACCTTTATTTCCATTTAATATACTTATCTCAACAACAATAGTATCACCTAGAGGTGCACCAAAAGTGCTTTGAGTAATTTTTCCTGCTTTTCCTGGTCGTCCTTTCTGAAATTTATCTAAATTTTCTATACTTGTTCCAATATAAATGAAACTTGTTTATTGTGAAAATTTTCAAATATACAAAAACAGAAAATAGATATTGGATATCTAGTTTCAATAATTATCAACATTTTGCCATTCCGATCTTTAAAAAGGACAATTCACCGGTTACTTTTTTTTTTTTTCCTTTTTGTCTTTTTTAACTGACCGGTAACGGGATCGCAACCCTCAGTGTCGCGCCCATACCGGGGACCGGCAACGGGATCGCAACCCTCAGTGTTGCGCCCGCACCACTCTCAGCCAGTGAGCAGGAACCGGTCTCCACATGGGATCCGAACCCTCGGCGGGAGTGCCGCCGCACTCCCAAGCAGCACACTTTCCATTGCGCCACCGGGCCGGCCCCACCGGTTACTTTTATTATAGAATTTATGTGTGGCTTTGACAGGATGCTTCCCCGGATGGTTGTGGATACTGGCTTCCTGTGATCTTTTGGGTTTTTTTAGATTTTGATTCTCTTATTGTTAGATCTCCTTGGGCCTTGTCATTATTTCTGACCTAATTACTACCAACACATCTTCCCCTTTTCTACAACCTTTATCAGAATGGTTTGAGCTCAGTGAGTCTCTTTTTCCTTATCATTGCATTCTATTCTGATCTTAAAGATCTCATTTTCTTTCTTATCTTTCTCTCCAGAAATTCTCAAACCTTTCTTCTAAAGAAATCTTTATCTTCTGCCTTAGCATCATGTTTTTACTATATTAATCTTCTACTGTTCCTATAATAATTTCATTGAGTTTTTCCTTTACTCAACCGAAGAATACAACATATTCTTATAATAAAACACACACCCTCTGTTTTTTATCAATAAACAGTAGAACTCAGAAATCTAGGCCCCATGGTCAGAGTTTATAGCTTACAAATGATGTGTGAGTTGAAACACATGGGCAAGGTTTGTCCCTGTGTAGTTCTTTATTTTAACTCCAAAGGCAGTTCAGTGCAGAATTTGGAGCATCTGATTTCACACTGTTTGTCAAGGCATGGCCTGAACGCTGAAGCTAGAGGCTCACTCTTTTGCTCTGATATTCGTATGGAGGACAGAGGTACTCTTTTAAAATGCTGATCTGCAGAGCTGGCTGAAAAACATCGCAAAAGAAAAAAAAAAAAAAAATATGAGAAAAACCATTGGAAGTATATATTCAAGGACCAGGAAAAGAAAATTTAGCTCAAGAACAATATTTTCCCTGAATATATTTCCCTACATGTTTTGTTTCCTTTTCTTTTGGTCTCTTTTAGAATTAGACACGTTATTTTCACTTGAGGTTTTTCATCTGGACAGGGGGTCAAGAGTTAAACTAGAGCAAACTTGTTGGTTTTTGCTGTTCCTTTTTTAAAAGTTAAAAAGTTGTTCAAGAAATGGAAAAATTTTAGTGTAGTTTTTTATGACTTTATTACTAATTTTTATGTGGCTGACTGAGATCTTTTCTGGAAGTAGGAAGGACATGAATTCCAAGGAAACAAAATAAACAATCAAGATTCTGTAAAAGGACCCAGATACACTCTCACTTTCCATCCTCCAACTTTTAAATAGAAAATTTTGAAGAACAAGAATAAAATAAGTAAACCTAGTTGTTCAAAGGTTTTGATAATGGAGAAATTTTCTGGTGTGTCAGAAACACCAATTGTAGTCCTTTTCCGGGAAATTTTGGAGATTTTTTGTTTTGTTTTGTTTTTACAGCCGCGCTCCAGAAC